>NC_083869.1:30796969-31100000 GCF_032452875.1 Bos javanicus
CAGTCACTAATAGATACGACATATGAATAAAAATAGAGATGTTCTAATTACTTTTGATAAAGTAGATGAGAGAGTGGGTGTCTTTTATTGATGTATATAAGTGAGGTAGATGATTAATTTATCTTCTCAAAAGATGACACATTCCTAGAAGAGCTGACTTAAAAGAACAATGAAGATTTCAATTTAAAGATCTAAAGGGCATGTGGTTCATATTAATTCTTAAAATCGCAGTAACTTATTTTAGACAGCTTACCTCAATAAAGCATATGGTTTACCTTATCTGATTTCAGTGTTAACAAGTAGTTTCAAAGCTGACTACTCAACATTTATAGTAAATTTTCTTCTATGTAAATATTGAATTAATACATGTACATATATACACATAGGTATAGTCAGATTATCTTTCCAAAGTATATTTTAAAATAATTACCTAAAATTATTTCTCAAAATTTGAAAATGGATAGTGGATTTCCAAATGAAAAAGCTATTTAATAATTGGAAGTTGATGAAAAAATAAACTTCTTATCTCTTTAATAATCTAAATTGAATTGGTAATTGAAAGCTTGTTTCTTGTTAATCTCAATGGAAATCTTAGGACAAATACATGCAATGTGCAACAAAGAGCACGAAGTAAAAGTCAGAAACACCATACATAAATATCAGAAAATAAAATTTTCTGTACAGTTAGATATATGGAACATTTTAATAATGCCTGTAAGTAATATAGTAATCCTAAAAATAGTAAATCTATATACCTGTTTAAACTTTTCATTAATGAGAAGTTATTTTTTGGAAATAATTATAACTTAAAATTTTTTTGTGTCAGCTGAAATTTTAAAAAATAATTTAAAGCCAAAATAGGCATGTGTGGCTAAATAGCCAGTCTCTAAATATGATGATTTAACATCATTCTTTATAATATTTTTTGTAGTGTTAACATTGATTTAGAATGTTTCATGACTTAAATAAATGTCTTTTCATGGATTTTTCTTAACCTTGAAAAAATATTCAGATATGTTTCAAATGCCACCATTTTAATGTATTTGTTCCAAAATGCTCATGTTCATTTTCCCCTGCAAACAAGAGATGCGCTAAAGCTAGAAAACCTTGGGGCATTAAAAGAAAAAGGAAAACAAGGGTTTCTGGCTTATAGTGGAATTCTGGGTTCTTAAAGATATGCATATTGTAGCTAATATCTTTGATGATGTCATCATGTTAATGTACAAGGAAATAAACAAAAGGCAGCCATTTTTCTGTTACTGCATCACTTCAAAAACAGTGAAATAAAATGGTCGCCAAATGGAAAAAAAGAATCAGCAGAAAACTAAGTTACTTTCAAATTTTGGGGAGAGGGAGGGGCAAAGGTTGTGAAGTTAAAAATAAAAATCTATATGTATGAATTTTGTATGAATGTATGTAAAGAAATAATTTATAATAAGAAAGAACTGTATAAATACAAGGGATATAGATATAGAAAGCAGTTTAAACAAATTATCAGTAAAATAATATCTCCAATGGAAAGACTATAGTCTGTAAATAATGTATTAAATGTAAAAGCTTATGAAATTCATTAATGTTGAAAAAGGTATTTAAAAATGGACAACAGAGTTGGAAAGATCTAGAAAAAACAAAATGATCATGAAACAGTAATAAGCTTCCCAGGTCTACTATTGTCTTAAATGACCTTGGTGAATTATTCTATCATCTTATGCCTTATTTGTCAAGTCTGCAAAATAGGAACAGAAAAATCCTTGGAAAACATATCATGGAAATAAATAGCAATATTTTTATACTTCAGTTCTCTAAGTAAGTTTTAACCAAGCATTGTCAACTAATATTAGTAAAGTAAGGAGAAACAATGTAAAATTCTAATGAATAGTTGAGAATTTTTAAATGCATTTTCCTAATAGCAGAGATTAACAGTTCTAGTAAGTAGATAGGACTTTCTGAAACAAGAGGTGATTTTTCCCTAATACCTGCAGAAAATAAACTAGAAATGAATTTAGTAAGTAATTTGAATGAATCTCAAAATTGCCTCAGGATTAAAACAAATTACAAAATATACCCATCCTTGCAATCAAAATTCTGTTACTTGGTCAGGGACATGACAAGAGAATTGCAGCAGAGTTTCTGATTCTCACACAATGAACAGCAATGCCTCTGCTTATATAACAGGTTCATCAGCCAAGAGTTCTTTACATTTGAAATTACCAGAGAAACACAAGATCACAGCTTAAAGAAGGAAATTCCATCCAAGATTAAAAGAAAATTTTAATTTGCTTTGTATATGAAAAGCTGTGAATTCAAAAAAGATATGTCAATTCTTATTATTGACTCTTACTAGCTTGACTTCTCTCTAATGACAAAGAGGCATAATAGAATCATTTTGTTTGCCCCTTTTTTCTACAAAATAACTAAAGCTTGTCAGAAGTAATCCAGAATGTTTGCTATCCAATTCATTCAGTTACTTGGATATAGACACCCCAAGTGAATGGTCCCTTGAAAATTCTACTGCATGAAGAAAGATGAAGATTAACAGATACCATCACCTGCATTAACTAGAACCGTATTAATTGGCATGTACATACACACACACACACACACTGGCATATACCAGTATGTCATGTTAGATGTATCCTTGATAAGGCTGGATTTTCAAGTTACCTTCACCCTTCTTTATAGTACATTCAAAGAAGTCAATAAGTTGGCCACGTCAATGTCAAAATCCAGGACTAACTCAATTCAATTCAACAAACATTTGAGAGTTTACTATGTACTAAGCTTGAGAGAGTTGCTAGGGATATAAAAATGAAAAATACACCATACCCAAGAAGATTATAATCTATCTAGCTAAAAAATAAAAGTTGCTCAGCAAGTTATGGGAGGAGTAGTACAGCAGAGATATGTTTTCTTAAGTTTGACTATTTTATTGACTTAACAGGTATTTTAGGTACAATGAATATAATTTCTTTTCAATATTGTTTCATAAAATCAGAAAATCATTTATCAAATATCATATCTAGATGTCTATACCTATATATATAAAACATGTAATAGCTACATATTCCTGCGGTATCCTTCTCATCAAAAGTTTGAATTTCATTTCCCTTGTCTTCATTCTAAGTTAGCCTTAATGATTTGCTTAACCAATAGAGGCTGCACAAGTGATGTTTTCGAGATTCCAAGGTTAGGTCCTAAGAAACTATAAAGCTTCCACTCCAGCTCTTGGAGTCTCTTGAGTCTTCCAGGAGCCTTGACTTGCCATGTGAGAGGAATAACTACAGTAAGACTGTCACAAAGAAGCCAGATAGTAGCACTGTGATCAAATGATCTGAACTGAGCCCAGGATTCTGGCCATTCCTGATGCCTAACCCATAGGTAAAGCCATCGTGGAGCCTCCAAATCTACCTATCCACCAAAGGTGTATCGTGAAGTTACCCTAGTTGTTACTATGGGGCAAGAATTGCTGAGCTGACTTTTTCTCAAATTCTTGTCCTAAATAATTCAAAAGATGTAATAAAATGGTTGCTGTTTTAGGCACTAAGTGTTGTGGTAGTTACTCAGATATTGGTATCTAGAACCTATTTACATGTGTGGGACAGAGACAACATAATAAACATAAAAGTACAAGAAAGGGCAATCATATATATATGTATATATATATACATACACACACACACACAAATACATATATATATATACACATACATGTTTCCCAAGGAGTGCTAGTGGTAAAGA
The DNA here is from genome assembly GCF_032452875.1 of Bos javanicus. Lineage (NCBI taxonomy): Eukaryota > Metazoa > Chordata > Mammalia > Artiodactyla > Bovidae > Bos > Bos javanicus. Next base: position 30,800,708 of record NC_083869.1, read on the forward strand.
ATCCATCTACAATGCAGGAGACTTAAGAGACAGGAGTTCGATCCCTGGGTTGGGAAGAGCCCCTGAAAGAGGGCATGACAACGCACTCCATTATTCTTGCATGGAGAATCCCATGGACAGAGGAGCCTGGTGGGCTACAGTCTATAGGGTTACAAAGAGTTGGACACGACTGAAGTGAATTAGCATGCAAACATTCAGTGAAATGGATGAATTTAATGGATTCATTAAAAGAAAATACAATTTGGGAGGGTGGAGAAAAAAAGCAAAAAAAAAAAAAAAAAGAGTGTGTCCAAGCCCATGAGGACTGAGTTATTTAAGACGATTGTATTGCAGGAATGGGATATCTGAACAGAGACGAGATTGCTTCACTAGCCAGAAGAAAAGGGAATTCCCAGTAATGGTACTTTGGGAAAAACCCAGAAACAGGGGCAATAGCTTTACTATAAAAAGAGGAACTTTGAGGAAGTTTGGGTGGCAGGAGATTTAGGCATGTGCTGGGAGGCTAAAAGAGAAAAAAGGAAGTCTGGTGCCCCTGCTTGGAGTGTGATGAAGCTTGAAGTGCAGAGATTTTTGCAACGTAGGAGACACTGGGAAGTGACCAAGGCATAGAGAAGGCGGTATGGTTAAAGTGATGAATAAGGAAAGCAATGTTGGCAGGAGAGGAGCAAGGCTGCAGGCAGTCTTAGGAAGAGGAGATACGAAGAAACGATGAAACCCTGGCAACTGAGGAATGGAGAGAAAGGAATTCATCATAAAGAAAGCAGGAATTTTAAAGTGGTTGGATAAGCCAAGCTCTCTGATTTATTGCATTAAATTCAACAGTTCTGTGATTTAGTTACAAATTATATATGACCAGTAAAGAGCATCTAACGAGCTTTGTTAAACAGATTTAGTAATTTCATGGGTAGTTTGATTTGTATTGGCCTCAGTTTGTCCACTTTCAAATATTGTGAAAATTGGTTTACATCAGATTTTGTTAACATTGTGTTTGGGAGCTTACAAAAGACTATAAAACAACAGGATCTTCCTTAAATAGATAGAGTACATAGAGGAGACCACTTATGTTTCTTTCTGCTATTTGATTCCTAACTTGGGAAAATAAAAATATGTCTTAATTCTACAAAGATTAAAAAGGTAGATACTTTTGGATAATTCAAACTAAGACAAAATATGCCCCTCCACACCCCATGAAACTACACACCATCACCTATAAAAATATACAAGTCTACTAGAGCTATATTTTTCTGATTCTTCTATTTGGATACTAGACTACCAAAGTAGCAGATGTTAGGTTAAGCAGCCAGTGAACAGCCATGCAGAATGATGCAGGTTAAATGGTAGGTATTGCTATAATTGCTCTGCTGCATATACAATATGTACATAAATCATCTGAACATGGCTGCAAAGAAGTCTTTATGCAAAGTGACCCAGAGAAGAAAGTATCCAGGTTTCCCCCTACCCTTCATTTTCTTTATCAGCACAAAGGCATAGAAAACAGCATTTATCCAGAGAAAAGAGTAAATGAAGCAAACATCCTCTCTGAGAACACAAAGGATACATTTATTTCTTAGTGACCACCAACTTTGATTATAAAGATTTCTTTTTATGCTGAATTAGATGTCTAACATGGGACCAAAAATATGGAACTGGGCACGTAAAAAAAGAAAAAGAAAAAAATAATAATTTAATAGGACCAGTGGCTTTTCCATATCAATGGGAAGGTTATATCATAACTGGAAGAACTATCAGTGGTAAAGAATCTGCCTGCCAATACAAGGAGACACAGGACATGGGGGTTCAATCCCTGGGTCAGAAAGATCCCCCGGAGAAGGAAATGGCAACCCGCTCCGGTATTCTTGCCTGGGAAATCCCATGGACAGAGGAGCCTGGCAGACTACAGTCTGTAGGGTCTCAAAGTCAGACATGACCAAGTGACTAAGCATGCACACAAAAGAGCTGTGACACTGCTTTGGGGTTCAAGACACAGGAAGGAGTTTCTTATATTTTATTTCACTAACACAAGTCTATAGGTACTTGACTAGATTGAATCTACTCTGATTTATATGAAAGAAAGAAGAAAGAAAGTGAAGTCGCTCAGTTGTGCCTCTTTGCAACCCTATGGACAGTAGCCTGCACGAAGCTCCTCTGTCCAAGGGATTTTCAAGGCAAGAGTACTGGAGTGGGTTACCATTTCCTTCTCCAGGGAATCTTCCCAACCCAGGGATTGAACTCATGTCTCTTGCATTATAGACAGACAATTTACTGTCTGAACCACCAGGGAAGTCCCTGATTTATATGAGACACACAGAAACAGTTTTAGCATATTATTTACCTGAGTTCATTCATTCATTCACATATTCATTTTACATTCACTGATTACTATATGCTCAGAATCTGATTCAGTGCTCTGACAGGTTAAAGAGATGAATAAGTCACAGGCAGTAAGCTAAGTGGTTTTCCATCTAGAGGGAGGGACCTATATAAAGAAATAGATACAACATAATGGGATATATCCTCTAATTGAAAAATGTATAAGAACATAAAGACAGGAGTGAATACGCTATATAAAAATAGCTAATAGTTATCAAGTACTTAACTAAGACTGAAGTGTTTTATTTTACACATATAAATTGACTCTTATAACAACTGCAACAAGCCTATGAGGTAAGTTACTTTTACCATCTCCATTTCATTGATGAGAAAACTAAGGAATAGGCTAGTTAAGTGACTTGTTAAGTGACTTGTCAGTTAAGTGACTGACAGAGTCAGTATCCAAACCCAGATAGTATAACTTTAATGCAGTGTGTCTCTACTGCTATCATGTTACTTGAGATAGTCACAAGTGGGCTTCATAGAAGAGGTGATATGGAAGATGAATCTTAAGGGATGAGTAAGAGTTCTTCTGTGGAAAAGGAGAAGAGTATTCTGGGCAGAAGAGCTAAAATATATACAGAGTCTGAGGCATGACTAATGTATATGTGGAAGAAATTAAAAACTTTACTGTGAAAATGGTAAGTTTATTTGATCTTGATATGGGGTTGTGCATTTGTAATGCTGGCTTATTTGGAATTCAACTAAGAATCAGTTTGTACTCCTAGGGGATGTAAAAATTGCTCGACTACATCTATGTTTTGTTATTAGACGATTCAGAAGAATGAATTGGAGAGAGGGTCTGGAAAAAAAGGACACCAAATGAGACAGTTGAAATACCCAATAGGAAAAGGTTACAAAGCTATGAATGAAGGCTGTAGCAGCCCTAGTTATGGAAAGGAAAGATATTAAGGAAGTAAGTCAGCAGATACTTAGGTGGGAATGAGGGGGAACCCTGAATCCAGGATTTTTTATTTGGGGCACAGCATGGATGATGATATCAGTAACCAATGTTAGAAATACAGAGGAAATCTTTTCATGCCTAGGGCAGCCATGACTTGTGGTGAAACGTGTAGCAGCTCCAGAGCATGGCATGCTGGATATACTGACTGGTGTGTTTGCTCCTTATTCAGCTACCAGTCCCCATAAGCTGAGGGAATGTTTCCCCCAAGTTATTTTCCTAAGGAACAGGCTTAAGTATGCCCCAACAAAGGATGAAGTAGAGAAGATCTGCATACAGAATTTCGTTAAGATTGATGGCAAGGTCCACATTGATACAACCTACCCTGCTGATTTTATGGATGTCATCAGCATTGACAAGACTGGAGAGAATTTTCCTCTGATCTATGATATCAGGGATTGCTTTGCTCTTCATCATATTACACCTGAGGAGGCCAAGTATCAGTTGTAGAAAGTAAGACAGATCTTCATGGGCACAAAAGGAATCCCTTATCTGGTGATCCATGATGCTCACACTATCTGTACCCTGAATTCCTCATCAAGGTAAATGACATCATTCAAATTGATTTGAAGACTGCAAATATTACTGATTTCATCAAATTTAACACTGGCAACCTGTGGAGGTACCAACTTGGGAAGAGTTGCTATGATCACCGACAGGGAGAGACATCATGGTTCTTTTGATGTAGCTCATGTAAAAGATGCTAATGGCAACAGCTTTGCCATCCAGCTCTCCAACAATTTTGTTATTGGCACAGGCAACAGAACATGGATCTCTCATCCTCGTGAAAGGGTATCTGCCTCAGCATTCCTGAGGAGAGAAACAAGAGATTGGCAGCCAAACAGAGCAGTGTATAAAATGATCTCTAGGTGACATGACTCTCAAAGTCTTTGTACTTAATTAAAGATATGGAGCCAGTCAGTGGTAAACACTGAATGCCTAAAATGCACCCAGAAAAAGTACAGGCCCTAAGAACACAAGGATTCCATTCTGAGTGTTCAGTGCCTGGCAGAGGAGTTCACAGACAAAATCAATTACCCAGATATACATTTCTCTCCATTCTCTCAGTGGCCTGATTAAAGGTAAAGAAAGCACAATCAACTTCACAATCAAACTTCAAATCTGGAATACCATTAATTGAACTTAACTGTGATACTCATATAAGGAAACTATATAAAAGTGTTCTATGCAGACTAAGATCATGGTCCAGATCACAAAATCTACCTCCATGCTTTATATTAATCATACAACATGAAGACATACAAAAAATAAATTAGATTTCTCCTTTAGGCAGGTGTTTTAATGAGCTTAATCCCGAGGCTTGCTATTAATGCTAGTGACTGACTTCTTTGAAATGAGGAATGCGTTTTCTTTCCTATTCATATAGTCAGCTTCCTGTTTAGTATTCATTATTCATATCTATTTTTATCAAAGAGCACTATTACATGAAACCATGATCCAAGCATGTTTGGCTCTAATTTTTAACTCTCCAGGGAAGGAAATTATACACCCTTATTGTACTGGTATATAATTGACTTTCTTGGTGGCTCAGACAGTAAAGAATCTGCCAACAATGCGGGAGACCTGGGTTCAGTCCCTGGGTTGGGAAGATCCTCTGGAGAAGGGAATGGCATCTCACTCCAGTATTCTTGCCTGGAGAATCCCATGGACAAAGAAGCCTGACGGGTCCATGGGGTCGCCAAGAGTTGGACACGACTGAGAGACTAAAACACACACACACACACACACACACACACACACACAATTGTGATATACACATGTGATCAGAGTATATATGTGTTCCTTTGTATTAGACAGTGGTGTTATTTAATTCGGGTTATCAGGCTAAAGCACTTTTCACACCTATCTTAATTTGGAACATCAACATGCCATTGAAGAAAAGCCATCAGTCTTGCAAATAAATAGTAAAAAAGACTTTTGATCACAGTCTCATTTAAACTCTGTCTAGGTATTCTAAGAATTTCTTACCTTGGATTAAGAATAGAAAGAACTGTAAATACATTTTATCTGAATACTGTGACTCCTGAGGGATTCCTGGGTGACTCCTGATAACTTTAGCTGACAACCAGGGATACCACAGCTATTGCTACTCTTTTGAAGCTAAAGCAAGATTTTAATCTTTGCCTCTTTAATTGCTGATAGTTATCTACGTGTATGCTGTCACTTCAGTTGTATTTAACTCTTTGCAACTCTTAGACGGTAGCCTGCCAGGCTCCTCTGTTCATGGGCTTCTCCAGGCAAAACTGCTGGAGTGAGTTACCATGCCCACCTCCAGGGTATCTTCCTGACCCAGGGATCGAACCTGCATCAGCTGCATTGGCAGGCAGATTCTTCACACCCGAGCCACCTGGGAAGCCTGGTAGTGATTGACTGTTGTTGCTGCTGTTACTCAGTCACAAAGTCATGTCCTACTTTTGGCAACCCTTAGGACAGTAGCCCACCAGGTTCCTCTGTCTATGAGATTTCCCAGGCAAAAATACTGGAGTGGGTTGCCATTTCCTTCTCCAGGGGATCTTCCTAGACCAGGGATTGAACCTGCATCTCCTGCAGTGGCAAGCGGATTCTTTACCACTGAGTCACCTATGTGGGAAGCCCATATTTATCTGTGAAACACGGGAATTATGATGACTGAGACAAAATTGGGCATTATATTGCTACCATTTTCCAGCCATGCACAGTGAGGTGACTTTAATGTGGTCTACTGATGCTTATTACATTGTGTCTGTACAGTATCACTTTGACCAGGAAGCCTATGACTACATTATTTCACTTCCCCTTTATTTATTTATTTTTTCCCTTTGCTTTAATTTACTATATATTATAGCCACCCTGAAACCAGGTGGAAGCAATAAATTTAAGACTTAATAAACTACAAGTATTACATTATTACTTATTACATATATGTAATTAATATTAATACTTATTATATATTACATATTTATCAATGTCATAGAATGTCATATAGCCATTAAAGTCAGCATTATGACTATATAAAAATATAAATGTTTAAAAGATAATAACTAGTGAAGAAATTTACCAGAAATATAAACAAACATGATTACAACTAAAATGTATAAAGAAGACTGGTGAGGAATTAAAGGAATTTAGGGATTATGTACGAGTTTAAAACAATATACACATGGCAAGTTCAGTGTTTTAAGCATAGGATAGTTAGAAAAGTAGAATTAAAATCATAAAAAATAGTTATCTCTTGGACATCAAGTAATAAGTGATTTTGATTTTTGACTTTGGCTTTTTCTAAATTTTATAAGTGTTCTGTTGCCTGTTACTGATACAATGAAAAATTAATGATATTATAATTTCTATATTAAAATTAATTATGTTAAATTAATTTAATTGTAGAAAAAGAATTTAAAATTAAGGCTATTGTTCAAACAATTTTAACTGCTATGATTTTAAGCCTTCAGATATCAAGGAAATTAAACTCTGCCTCCACACTCCACCCTTGGGCCGGATTTGACACTATGCCATCTGGTCTACCAGGTTTTTCAAAGATGTGATTTTTTTTCATTGATGAACAGATTCCTTTTCAACATTTTCTTCAAGCAACTACACACTGTGTGTGCTGTTTTTCGTGGCTCACCTTTGAGGTACTGCAAGAATGGTCACGTGTCCACTCCCAGGCCTTCTCTCAGGGGCAGTGAACCAGAATGGGTGACTAGAGGTGGCACAAGAAGTCTCAGTTCTGAATGAGCTGCTGAGCCTTACATTATGATACATTATTTTACTTGCCTGGAGGAGGTGATTGTTGTTTCACATGCAGAAGAAGGTAAGAGCCCTAGAGTAAGAGATACATGTTTAAATTGGAAGAAGATGTTGGGATGAAAAATAAAAAATCTATAGCTGGGCATTATGTAGTTCTAGTTGAAACTCAACAGCAGAAAAATTGGAAAGCCTGGGGTAAAAGCATCTAATTGGGAAAATATTAATGTATTCATACAAAATATTCCTTATGCATGAGAGTTCTGGAAAACAAATGCCCAGCCATTTAACTCTGGCTTTCTTGCTATCCCAGAGAGACATGATGCTAGAACTTATGAACCTAATATCCCATCATCAGTTTTGTTACAGTTAATCATATACTGGAAAAGTATAACATAGTTAGGGAGTTTCCCAGCCAACAATTTGAGGGGTGACTTTTAATCTGCAATGACCCATAAATCTTTGGAGATAAATAGGAGACTCTGGAATAGAAGCCCATCCTCGGTCCACAGGCCAGTATTAACTGAGAGATGGTTCTCTGGTTCCTTATTCTCTCTTCTTTCCTTCATCAATCAACTCTTGCTCACCCTTTAAGACTTAGCTCAAAATTGCCTTCCCTTTAAAACCTATCTCCATATCCCTTGCGCACAGAAAGAAAAGGCCATTCCTTTCTCTCTCTTTCACATGTCTTCACTTATTACTCTACTATCCACCTTACAATATCATACTGTAGTAATGTGTTTGCATTTCTAGAAAGATAACAATAAACTGGGATCTCAAAGATAAGGGCTCCACATTATTCACATTTATATCTTTAGTGCCTCCCACAAGACTTTCACGCTGGGGGATGCTCAATGCTGTTGAACAAGTTGTTGCAAAAGTGTTTTTAGAATATAGACATAAAATGTACACAAGATTTTAGATAGCTGTCTTTAGAATATTTGATAACACTGGTAACACACAGGTTGCTATTCAGAGGACAGAATTATTGTTTAATACCAGCTTCCAGTTTGTGTTTTCTGAGCTTGTCTCAATAGAAAACAGATGAAAAGCTGGAAAGATTGTGCACACTTCCTCCTCTCACCCATCACAACAGGGTTATGAGAATTGGATCGGACAGGATATCTTGCAATTTCTCTCTTCTAGTAGCTGTTCCACAGCTGATAACACATTTTCAGCCTTGTTAAAAATTTCTCCAATGGATAAAACTTCTTGGGCCTTTTCCTCAAGTACCAATCATCATTACTATCCCCTTTGCCAACAATTTTTCTCCCTTCCCTCCTTTTCTTCTAAATACAGAAGAGATATGCTTCAACTGTTGCTATGTCCAAGAGCGGGGCCTGTGATTTTGCTTGTACTTGTTTGCCTAATGTGATCTCTTTGAAGTCAGAGGTCCGTTTCTTTCAGAGTATGGACACTTGCACATCAAGAGGTATTCAGGCTTTGCTAATGGGCCTTAACAAACATGTCACATTTCAGCTCAACACGTCTGCCAATATGTAAGCCATTTCAAGAACACTTTTTCTGTCAACAGAAGCTTTCTGTCAATTCATGACATGTGTTAAATGAAAGTATGTTAGATAGACTAAAATGTCCACACAGTAATAGTACATACAGAAGAGCTTTGTATTTATATTCGTTCAGCATTAAGTTCACAAGACTCTAACGGTCATTAACATAAGAAATGCTTATTGAGACTTTGATTGATGATGAGAACCCCCTCCCCCATCAAACCTACAGCAGATGGACCAGAAGCAAAAAGGGTTTACAAAGTAGAAATTTCTTACTCCGTTTTTGTTTATTGCAACTGTCTATTCTTTCCTCTTAAGGCAAGGGACATACTGTGCTGTAAAAAACAGTGAGATTTCAGTTTAGTTGTAGAGAATTTCATAGGACCAAAGAGATTATAAGGTGACCTGTATTGCAACAATTTTGTAAACGTTGCTGCTAAATTTATAGAAAAAATTACAATTTTATAATATTTGCAGAGAGAATAAAACCCAAAAGGTTTCAGTGAATATATTGCCAAAATTGAAATGACTTTTTACTGAATATCAAGAGCACAGAATAAACAGAAATATCATTATTAAATTGGAAAAGTAAGAAATCATTCTTGGAGAGAAAGAAAAAATATTTCAACCATTCTCCCTTTCTGAGTCCAATTTCATATGGCCTTTTGAGGGGGTTGTGCTGGGTAACTTGAATTTATTCAACCTTTTGATGGACCTGAATTTTCTCCTGAGATGTTTTAAACATTTCTTTCATCCTCAAGTAGCCATGCAAGAAAGAAGTACCACTTGTAACTTTATCCCATTTTACTGATGGGAAAAGTAAGACATAAATATTTCAAAGGACCATTTTCTTAGTTTAGACTAATGCTCTTTTCAGTCAAGCACTCTGGCTTTTTATTATTTAACTACAGAAATGTATTTGACAAGCAACAGTCCTTAGTAACTAATATAAGGAATTAAAGTCTTTCTTTTTATATGTTAGATAAATGGATAGTATTTAAAGGGATGCTTCCTGTTCCTAAATGCACTATATGAAAGTGGACAGCTAGAGCCAAATATAAAAATAATAGCATTTTTTGCTTCTCAAAAGTTTAAGCTTCAGTGAGCCAAATCATATCATAGACACCAGTGAAACAGTTTAGAGATTGAAGACAAATCACGAATGGAGTAGATCTGCAAGCCAAGCACATAACGGGAAAATGTCTGGTTTGCCATACGGACCTGAATTTCATATCTGATAAGTAGTTAGCCAAATTATACACAGACATTTTGAGCTTTGCTTTTAGATAGGACTTTATCACCTGATTACTGTATTGCTTTTCTTCTTGTCAAAAACAGAGTGATTTGAATAACTCAAGCTCAACTAGGGAGCCAGGCTTCTGGTTGTTTGGGTGGATACTGTCACTAGAGATGGAAGGTTGTGGGGCATGAATGGAATCATTTGGTGAGAACCACATGGCTTTAGGTTAGATAGAAAAGACAGTATGGAGCCTGGGTTGGCTATGGAATAACTTGATAGATGAAGATGCAGGAAAAGAGATGGGCACATAAGGATTATTCACACGTGTTACAAAAACTATGTTTGAAGTAAGTGCTAAAAAAGGGTCAAACTACCTTATTCTCTTATTTCAGAGACCTGTACCTTGGGGCATTTTCAAAAAATCTTTATAGAAGTCACTAAGCAACTTCTTCCATCCCTAGGAATATAGGTTTAATATTTTAAATTGATATTCATATTAAAAATGAATTTTTAGGGATGAAGTCCATTGATCCCATCATTTAACAAGGAAGAAATTTCCAGATAAGATAATAGTCTGTGAGCTCTCTAAGACAAGAAATAGGACTTAACTATAACTTAATATATAACCTTTTGTTCCTGGAACAGGATGAATTAAAAATGATATTGGTTTTGAAAAGTATCACAGAGCGTAATTCCATAATATGGGATAAATAGGAGACTAGAAAGATGACTTAAAATGCAAATGTGATATTTTCTGATTTGTTCTTATAGATCTCTTAACTTAGCTGTATTCCCTTAAATTCTAACATGTCAAAGCTAAATGGTGACCATAGAACCTGATTTTGTTCATTAGTACAACTATTAATCCTATTATACATTCCTTTTCTTTACTTGTGAATAACTGGGACTCCTTCCAAAGAATAGTCTGCTAATAAGTTATGTTTCATTCATTTTTTAAAAAAAAATCTCAGCTTCCCAACATTTATCTTAGTTTAATGCATTTAAGTGTTGTTCAGTTAGAAAGCCTAAAATAAGATACTTAATAAAAAGCATGTTCACTTGACAATCATATCCTATTTCTCTTAGTCTTTATCTATGCTGAGTTTGATACCATTTAAAACAAGTGCTCTTAAAAGTGCACCTCTATCAGTAGAGATCAACAGTTAACAGAATATTTTTATTGCTGTTTCTGTCACCTTTATGCACTGTTTTGTTTTGGGTTTTTTTTTCTGGTACCAGAGTGATTTTTTGAGGAAAATGGCAAAGAACCAAAAATTGGTATTTTTTGAAAACTGATGTAGTTGGAAATACAAAATGAAAATTCCTGTATTTGTAATCTCATATCCCAAATTAATTGATTAATATGCAAGAGGTTTTGATTTTTTTCTTTAGATATGCCCTCTCTTGCTCTGCCTCCCACACCCAAAGCTTCTGATATATCATTTTACTGTATGTTTGTCCTTTACTTTAGATCTAAAGTGTCTAGTTTAGAGGCAGCAGCCTATGAGTGTGAAAATGTGCCTAGTTACTATTGTGGTGCATGTATAGATATGTTTCTTTGTCATTGGGCACTATAATGCTATCATCAGTAATTCAGAGTATTATTTTCAACAATCTATGCCTTACTAGATGATTAATAATTAGGATGATCATGCCAAGAAAAGTATCATCATATATTGCCACATGTATAGCTCCCTTTGGAGATGGAAAACATTTATTGGGGGGCTAAAGAAGATTAGATCACTGAGTGCTTGCAAAATCAATCTTCACATTCACAATGGATTAATAGTTAAAGTCACTAACACTTCCACATACATGCTGTCACTTTTTAAAAATGTTGGTGCTTACTTATATTTGCTTATTAATTTGTTGTCTTGTAATTGACATGCAATATTGTGTAAGTTTAAAGTGTACAACATGATGGTTGGATATATTTATATATTGCCATATGATTACCACTGTCTTGCTGTTACTTTTTAAGTAAACAAGAGAGAGCTGATTGGGGTGAGTTTATGTATATTTATGTAAATATCCTTGTATGTGTATGTGTGTAAGTATATTTAAGTCACGATAAACATAAACCTTAAGCTAATCACTGTTCTTATGATTTCAGATGACTCTTCATTAGCAATTACAAATTTAATTTGTATGGGCCAGCAGTGTATTCGTATGAGTAGGTATAAAGCAGGAGAAACTGTGACAGTGGCAGTGAATGAGTAGTATATACCCAAAGGTGTTAGAATTCAAACTCTTAAAACCTAACATGCTGGCTAAATAAAATAACTAAAGAGCTGCCATATATTCTACTTGATAATAATTTTCCCCCTTAACTTTTCAACTTTCCTATGGTTTCTATTTTCCTCTTACATTGTAGTAGCTTTTTAAAAATCTGTGTTAACACCTGATATTTGTATAGTATTTATTTTTAAAACCCTTTAGAGATATACAATACTATTCAGGCTGAAAGAAAAGGGAAAACAGGCCAATTTTAATAAGAACATTAACTCTCTTTGACTACATTGACTCCATTTAGTGAACTGGAAATGAACTGAATAAGAAGCCAGCTTCCATTATCTTTACACCTCTAAACATAACATCAAACTTTAATAAATGTGGGCTCAGATAGTAAGAGAATTAAATGCAAGGCCCTAAGGGCAGAGGTTTCTAGGAATGTGCTTATAATAGAGTTTCACCTGGGATTCAATTAAATATTTAGTGAGAGTGGCTGAAAGAAAGGTAGTGTGCTGAAAGCTGTGTGGGAGACAGAGATGAATACGACACAGTTTTTGTCCTCTAGAATGTCATGATCAATGGCAGCTAACACATTTCACCTCAAGTGTGGGGTGTATGCGGTGGTGAGGGGAGCTCCCTTCCCTTTCTCCTCCAGCCCCTACAAAACTGTTTATATTTGTACAATCCTATCACGCTTTCCCTGTTTCGTAGGACGAAGCATCTTTTTTCCTTTTCTTGTCCAATACCTCTGCATGTGCCCTTGATCCCATGTCATCCCTCTCTCTTCTTAGGAATTGTGCTATAAATCAGTGGTCAACAAGTTTTTTCTGTAATAGTGCAGATAATAAATATTTTAGGCTTTTTCAAGACATGCGGTCTTTGTTGCAACTCTTCAGCCCTGTTGTTGCAATGCTAATGCTGCTATAGACAGTATGTAGATAAATCAATGGGTCTGTGTTTCAATACAATTTTACATATGGACACGGAAATTTGAAATTTTTATGAGTCATGAAATGTTATTTTTCTTTTTTCCAATTATTAAAAAATGTTAGAACATTCTTTGAGCAAATACAATAAGTAGCAGGTCAAACTTGACTCTCAACCAGTTTGCTGACCTCTGCTATGAATAATGGCCATTCTTCCATATCATCAACCATTCCTTTTCTACTTTCTTCCTTTTAGCCTATAATCACACTAAGGAGAATATAAAAAATATTTAGCAATGACTCTGGATACTGACTGATGACTCTAGATTCTGACCAATCAGAATAGGGAAATCTGCCTCTCATATATCTAATAGGAGCCATAAGCAACTAGTGAATAATTTTGATGTGTTTAGGACAAATACCAACCCAGAACACACCTCATTTCATTTGAAAAATGAAACAAAGCACATTTTGCACTGCCATCTTAATATTGGTCTACTCTCTTTATACTCAATATTTTTGAAAATTATTGTAATTTATCATCTCTCATCTATTCTTCAATAAGACATCTGTTTCCATCATTCCTTTAAAACTGGCTTTTTCAAAAGAAACTTTCTCTTTTTAATTTTTCAGCCCTTTTTATGTGTTCAGTTTATGTCACTTGCATTAAATCACCCTGCTGCTGCTGCTGCTACGTCGTTTCAGTTGTATCCAACTCTGTGCGACCTCATAGATGGCAGCCACCAGGCTCCCCTGTCCCTGGGATTCTCCAGGCAAGAACACTGGAGTGGGTTGCCATTTCCTTCTCCAATGCATGAAAGTGAAAAGTGAAAGTGAAGTCGCTCAGTCGTGTCTGACTCTTCATGACCCCATGGACTGCAGCCTACCAGGCTCCTCCACCCATGGGATTTTCCAGGCAAGAGTACTGGTAAATTCCCCTACGCATTTTCTACTTTTCCAACTTCTGATTCTTGGTTGCCATGGCAGATTCCTCTTTATCCAGCCCTCTTTTCTGCAACCATTCCCACCTGGTATTCCCCAGCATTCTCCACCCACTTCTCCCTGTTCCCTGTTCTTGCCTTGGCAGTCTGATCCACTCTTCAGTTCAGTTCAGTCGCTCAGTTGTGTCCAGCTCTTTGCGACCCCATGAATCGCAGCACGCCAGGCCTCCCTGTCCATCACCAACTCCCGGAGTTCACTCAGACTCACATCCATTGAGTCAGTGATGCCATCCAGCTATCTCATCCTCTGTCGTCCCCTTCTCCTCCTACCCCCAATCCCTCCCAGCATCAGAGTCTTTTCCAATGAGTCAAATCTTCGCATGAGGTGGCCAAAGTACTGGAGTTTCAGCTTTAGCATCATTCCTTCCAAAGAAATCCCAGGGCTGATCTCCTTCAGAATGGACTGGTTGGAGCTCTTGCAGTCCAAGGGACTCTCAAGAGTCTTCTCCAACACCACAGTTCAAAAGCATCAATTCTTCGGCACTCAGCCTTCTTCACAGTCCAACTCTCACATCCATACATGACCACAGGAAAAACCATGGCCTTGACTAGACGGACCTTTGTTGGCAAAGTAACGTCTCTGCTTTTTAATATGCTATCTAGGTTGGACATAACTTTCCTTCCAAGGAGTAAGCGTCTTTTAATTTCATGGCTGCAGTCGCCATCTGCAGTGATTTTGGAGCCCAAAAAATAAAGTCTGACACTGTTTCCACTGTTTCCCCATCTATTTCCCATGAAGTGATGGGACCGGATGCCATGATCTTCTAAGATCCACTCTTAGGGTCTCATTTTCACTTTTTTGCAGATGACCTCTATGTCTATATCTCTGACCTTGACCTCTCTTTAGACTTCAGAGTCATTTCATCACTTGGATTTCCCTGAGGTGTCTCCAAAGTCACCGTGTCAGACAACAAACCTGTAGACATATTCCCACCAGATATGCTTCTGTCTCACATTCCATATCTTAGTCCAGCAACGCCACCCCTGTTGCTGAAGCCAAGAAACTTAGAATCATTCTCAATGCTTTCCTGCCCTTACACCTAATTCCACTTAATTAAGCACTGACTTCTCCATCAAATGTTTCTTAATTCTGCCCCTCTAGCCACATCCCAACTATGGCTGCCTTTGCTCAGGCTTTCTCACTGAGCTGGACCGCTCTGCTGGTCTAGTCCCTGCTCTCCCTTTTTATACCTGCCATCAGGTAGGCCATCTCAAACACAGTGTAATCAAGGAAACCACCCTCTCCACTAACCTCCTGAGTGACTCACTATTAGGATACTTAGCATGGCCCCACAACCCTCCACCATATAGATTCTGCTTCCTGCCTCAGGAAGCCTCTTATTTCCTATCAAATCCTATATGTTTTATTTCCACCCCACTAATAGGGGCATGGAAAAAAAACTAATAAAAAATAATAACACACATATATATAATGCCCTATTATATAATCCAATCCTATACCTCCATGTCTTTG
Source organism: Bos javanicus (assembly GCF_032452875.1). Classification (NCBI taxonomy): domain Eukaryota; kingdom Metazoa; phylum Chordata; class Mammalia; order Artiodactyla; family Bovidae; genus Bos; species Bos javanicus. The sequence goes on from NC_083869.1 coordinate 30,816,167, forward strand.
AATATGTTATTTCTATCAAAAATACCTCCTGTTTTCTCCTCTGCCTAGTCCTACTTATTTATTCAGCCTCTGAATCCATAAGACTGCTCTAAGAGACTTTCCTCATTGTTTCCATTTTATTTTTCATTTTCTGTTGAAAATATGATTACTCTTTTCTCTAACTATCTCAGCTTCACTATTACCAAACAGTATGGATAGTCATTGTCACTCGAGCTCCTACTCCAGTAACTGGTAAACAGGTCTAGGTGAAGACTACTTGGCAAGGCACAGGATTTAGAGTGTCTGGGTTCTGTTTCCAGCATCACAGCTTATTGCTCTATGGTTTGGGGTTTACGCTTTCTAAGCCTCATATTTAAAATGGAAACTCAAGTCATTCATGAAAAAAATACCTTTGGGACACAGATTATGTTTCAGGCATTTTTCTAGGCACAAAACAAATTCTCATCTTCAGTGAACTTTCATTTTAGTAGACATAAGGGAAGGAGGGGAGAAAGAAAATAAATAGATAATAAGAAAATAACTAAAACATACACTCTAACATATGGAAAGTGCACAGGGCATAGGGAGTGAAGTGACAGGATGGGGGAGGAAGATGGGAAATTGCAGGCAGTGATTAGGAAAAGTCTCACTGAGAAGTGATGTTTGAGCAGAGACCTGAAGGAGGTGAGCCATGAGAGTATCTACAGTGAAGAGAATTCCAGGGAAAAAGAAATAGCAACTACAAAAGATCTGGCCTGTTCCATAAATAACAAGGAGGCAAGAATGCTGGAAAAGAGTGAGCAAGGGAAGGAGAGAGGAGGAGACAAGTTGTGGGGAAGGTGGTCACGGGATCAGAAGAGAGCACACAGTGCTATCATTTGTAGCCTTTTGTAAGGACTTTGAGTGAAGTAGTCATTCGGGGATCTTGAGCAGAAAAGCAGATGATCTGAATAAGGTTAAAGATGACTCCGGTTGCCGTGTTGAAAATATATTGTGGGAGAGGAAGGCAAGAAAGAGGGCCATTTTGGAGGCTGTTAGCAATGAAGCAGATGAAAAATGATGGAGGTTTGAATCAAGTGAAGATGACAAGACATGGTTTATTTTGAACATATTTTGGAGTAGCGTAAAAAGAAAGACTTACTGGATTTCGGGTGTGCGAAAAGAGAGGAGACAACCTTGACTCTAAGGATTGTCACCTGTACAATTATAAAGGGTGTTAGTGCTTTTACTGGGAGATCCTGCAAAAATTTCCCAAGGAATAAATATGAATAGGAGTTTAGGTTAGATAAAAATAACTTTGAGTTGTCTATTATATATTTAAGTGAAGAAGTCAGATAGATAGTTCTGTCTATATATGAGCTGAATTTTATGGAAGGTCTTTAAGCTCAAGATTAACATTTTCCAGTGAACAAATTATATACAGAAAGCCTCTAGATTGTAGATAAAAAAGAGAGACAGTCTGAGAACTGAGTCCTGTACACCCTAGTATTTAGCTACTGGGGAAATGAGGGATAAGCAGCAAAGGAAACCAAGAAGAGTCGGCAAACATGGCAAAAAGAAAATTATGAGTGTAGCTTCCTGGGAGCAAAGTAAAGAAAGTAAAAAAATAAAATAAGACAGTGCACGAGAGGAAGTGATCAGCTTTCTCCAAAGCTACTGATGGGTCAGGTAAGTGGAAGACTGAGAATTGAATTTTATTTAGAAACTCAAATGCCACTGTGACCTTGATAAGCAGCTTTGATGAAGTGGTAGGGGCAATGCGTGACCAGAGAGCATAAATAACTCTTTCAAGGAGTTTTGCTAAGTGCGTGGATAGTAATGAGGCATAGATGGAAGGTGATATGAAAGAAAAGAGATTTCACTTTTTAAGAAAAAAAAAGGCATACTTACATGCTGATATAACTGATATAGTAGAGGGAGATATTGATGATATGGGAAAGAAGAGTAAATATCAGAGTAATTTCTTTGGATAGGCAACAAAGAATGAGATCTCATGTATACACTGAGTGTCTGGCCTTGGATAGCAACATGAATAGTTCATCCATAGTGACGAATATTAACGGAAGGTAGAGCTATGGAGGAGAGCCTGCACCATTTCTCTTCTGCTTCTATTTCTCAGTGAAGTAGTAAACAAGATCATAAGCTGATCACAAAGATGTCAGGAAGAGGTGTTAGAAATTTGTTATAAGAAGAGAAAGAATGTCTTTCAACTCTAAGGAACTTAGTGAACCTGGAGAATATGATAGGATTAGTGACTACCAGCAAAGCTCAGTTGAAATTAGTGGTTATAAGTTTAAATAGAAATAAATCAATACAGTTGTACATTTTTCTCCAATCATGTTCAACTGGAAATAGGTCTGAAATAGGCAATGTTAGGTTGAACCTGGGGTCGGATCATACCAGGAATGTACTATAAAGTGGGAGAGATGGGCAAAAGGAGTTGAGGATAAATTTAAGGAAGTGATTATAATAATGGGCAATGTAATCTAGTTTATTACTGTGGTGTTGGAGAAAACCTTGTGAGTCCCTTGGACTGCAAGGAGATCCAACCAGTCCATCCTAAAGGAGATCAGTCCTGGGTGTTCATTAGAAAGACTGATGTTGAAGCTGAAACTCCAATACTTTGGCCACCTGATGCAAAGAGCTGACTCATTTGAAAAGACCCTGATGCTGGGAAAGATTGAGGGCAGGAGGAGAAGGGGATGACAGAGGATGAGATGGTTGGAAGGCATCACTAACTCAATGGACATGGATTTGGGTGGACTCTGGGAGTTGGTGATGGGCAGGGAGGCCTGGCGTGCTGCGGTTCATGGGGTCGCAAAGAGTCGGACACGACTGAGCAACTGAACTGAATCTAGTTTATTTGGGGAAGAAAGGAAGACATGAGTATAAAGGTGGTGAGATCCATGCCTGGTAAGTCCCTAAGAGGTTGAAGAATTACAAGATTCATATTACTAGAGGGAGAAAGCAAGTAAGACAGGAGGTAGTTAGAGAATGGTGATCACAGAAGAGTTCCAGGGAGATTGAGATCATGGAAGGGCTACAATTATTGGATATGAAAAGCTGTATGGTATATACATAGAAAGAAAGCAAAACATAAAGTTATTGGAGAAGGTAGTCAGAAACCTACCACTGGAAGGCTTATCTGCCTGGACATTGATATAACCAAGAATTAGATTATGAAGGTATGATGTTAGGGAGTGCAACAATAAGACACTAAAATTTTCAGGGAAGGAAGGGGTGATATGGGGTTTGTAGATAGCTGTATATAGAGATATTGATAGCTTGTACCTTTTAGGTTGCTGAGGATTAAAGAAGACATGCATATAAAGTGGTTTCCAGAGTACTAGTCCATAGTGAATTCAAAAAAATATTGCTTATTATTATCCTATCAAATCCATAGCTGACAGCTATGTTGCCAGCACCAAAGCCTATCTCACCTTAACACTGGCTGATGGAGGATAAGTATTATACTAAAACAGATGGTTAGTTTTCTCTCTAGATTACTAATAGAGATGGCTGTAGGAGTCTGAAGGGAATGGGCTTAAGAGCACAGGAAGTAGAATTTCTGTGATGTGATGATTTTCGTAATATATTAATCAGAAATTCCATGAGGTCATAATTTACCTATTTGCGTAAAAACTAATAGCTTTTTTCTCTTTTAATTAAATTTCCATTTGAGCCACTCTGCCCAACATGCTTCTAAGTGAAAATGTAGGGCAACAGAATGGGTCACAGATTTTGTCAGGACACTGGCCTTCCCAGCAACATGAGTTCTCAATATTTTGGAGGATAGTGTTCTTCATAAAATGTCTGTAAATAAGGATGTAGGCTCTTCTGTTGTTTATCATCACATCATGAAAATTAATAGGCTAGATTCTTCATTGAAAATAAATATGAAGTCTTTTTCACACTTTCTCTATTTACTGAATTTCTGTATTTCTTTGGCAACTCTTTAAAACCCTCTGAAGATTTCCTTCCATGTATCTGTCTCATTTGGGAACAAGTTGACATTACAGCCTAAAGTTGATTGGACTTCTGAACTTTTTTTTAGAGTAATCTACATATTTTTGTTTTGCTCCCAGATCCAGAATGATAGCCCAATATTTTATGACACATCCACAGAGCTTGCAAATCAGTGAACATTATTTTTACTTTGTTATGAAATGCTACCATTTAGATTCCTCTGGTAATGCAATTTTGTTCTGCTCCCAGCTTTCTATTTTAGCAACGAACAACCAGAATTAGAAAGAAATCATCATTATCCAGATCTGCAGGGGCTTTTGAAACTGATTTCTGCCATTGCTGGATACACATGAGTGTTTTTAATGTATAATTTCTCTATCTCTATTTGCAATTTAGCACTCAGGGACAACAGAGAAAGAGAAAGATGAGTGGTAGAGAGACAAACAGTGGGAGTCCCACTATTCACTTGGGTGTTGGGGGAGACTAAAAGATTGTGGGGAAAATAGATAAGCACTCTGGAAATAAGTTGTGAAGGATACTTCATTTTCTCTTAATGGGAACTTCTAAAATGTCTGTTTCAACATCTTTTTGTAGAGTCACACTGGGGTGGAGAGAACTCATAACAGTGTGTCTATCCTAGGGTTCTAGTGGAGATGAAATGACTAGGGATATTAGCCTGATCTAGCCAGTGTGAAACAAGAGCTTCAACACTCCGTAAGAGAATGACCTTGGAATTGCATTGAAAGCTCAGGCAGATTTGGAATCAAAGAATGAGAGCACAGGAGGGGACTGTGAAAGCTGTGTAGTTCTGGAAGCAGATCATAGAAAAAGGGTAAGAGAAAGTGGATCTAAAAGAGCAACTTCAGAGGTTAAAAAAAAAGTCTTTGGGATGTGAGGTGGAGAAAGTGAGATTATATGATAAAATTAAAAATGCAGAGAAACTCTGAGGAAAAGCTGATCATGACTGTTTCATCAAATAATTGTTCTTGTCAGAGGCCTGAATCCAGGCAGAATGACTGATGAGAAAACCTTAACCCCCTATGGAATGATGGTGGCCTCTTAAGACACAGCTAGTGAATGTGAGCTGGAGACAGAGAAACTAGGACAGCAAGGAATGGGGAAGATTCCGAAGAGCTGGGCCAGATTTTTGCAGTGAAAATGTTATCTCTATTAGCCTAAATATAGAAACTTAAAAGGATTTGTGCCCTGACAGTGTTCTAGAAAACAATAATGGGTGAATCTTCATTTCTCCTCAGCAGATGAAGCCTTTTCTGGCTTCCTCTGTTGTCAACAGGAAAGATGTAAGCACATTTTAGTTCACATTTATGTGTAACATAAAGCAAGTTAGAACAGCTAGAATTTATTTGTCCCAGGAAGACAATGACTCTCAGTGAATTCTAAACCATTGGCACTTAATTGAGCTGTTAATACCATTCCTACTCTATTCAAAATAAATTGTCCACTCTGTTCCCCTTGATTTTTCTTTTTCCCACAGGATCACACTATAATTCATCCACAGACTTACTGATGTATTGAATTCTCTCTAAAATAAGGCCTTACTTGCAATAATATTCTGCAACATCAAAATCACATTTTTCCTTCTTTCAGGCATCCAATTCTTTTTTCTTTTCCATTTTGTTCATGCACAACCAGTGATATTTGAAAATTTTGTTGATGTTTTATTAATGTCTTTTTTTGCCCTCAAATCACTAATAATCATCACCATGGCCTGGGAAGATCGTTTATCATTTTACCACATCTTTAATTCCTTCCTAAAGCTAGGGTTATTTAGCCAGCTCTTAGAATATTCAAGGTCCTACGCATACAGTGACAATTAAATTGCTTAAAAACATGGTATACTTCCCACTCTAAAATGTTATGATTCTTTAGTGATGAACAACAGACTGCAGGAAAACCTTTGGGCTGGACTAATGATTTATTTTCCTCTGTACATTTCCAAGGTCATTTTGATGATTATCTCTAGATGTCAATATAAATGTGGAAGGACACATCACCTACAGCATATGGACTTCAGAAAAACTGAAAGCTTCTTTAGGCAGCCATAACAATGAATCTTTATTGCACTCTAGAGCTGTGTGGCCTTGTAGGGGATTTTAATAGGTAGAAAAAATATGGTCTCTATCTTGTCATGCTGGATTCTGTCACATTTCCCATCCCTTCAATTCTTCCTAGTTTGAGTGCTGGTGAGGAGATGTATCTTTCAGCAATTTTGTGAAGATTTAAATAGAATAACATGGAAGGAAAATATAACAGTTCACTGAGAACAATAATATTACATGTAATTGAGAGCTATCATATTTAAACTTAAATTACAGTTGAGTAACTAGCGGGTATTTCTTAAGCAAAGCAAAAAAACTGACTCTCTAGCATAGGAAACCCCAGAGCTTTCTATGCCAGAGGCCAAGCTCTGTAGCAGCTTAGTTTCATAAGCAGACAGTTGCTATTAACTTGGATTAATTGACTATAAGTGTAAACTTTCAAACTGGTCCCTTAAGTTTAAATGTACATTTATTAACCTAACTTTCAACTCTTCCAAACAAATCTGTAGTTTATAGTTGTGAACCTTGGAAAAGCTATGTATTTTTACATTGAAAAATTGAGAAGTATTTCTGGTACTTTCCAGATTTAATAGGACTCTGAGATGAAGACTTCATAAAAATGCAGTTTCTATTAGCTCAGATTATAAATAGAATCATCTTCACAATATGAAACACCAGCTCAAAATTATTCCTTCAGGCAATCTCAATATAACTAAGAGCAGATTAAATAGCCAGATTCAGAGAATTCAAGAATTCAAAAGTAGTTTTCCTTAAGTAAGTCATAAAACTCTTTACTAGTCTATGTATATTCAGTGTTTGTGTGTGTGTATCTCCTCAGTAAAAAAAAATATATATAAATATATATATATATATAAAACCTCAGTAAAACAATTACCAAAAAAGTTGAAAGGATGGGAAAGTAAGTAATGGGAAAATATTTTTAAAAGTGAATTCTCTCTTTATTTACACTGGAATAGAAATTCCTAAAGGAGTAGTTTTGAAAAATACCATGAATATGTATTATATTAATTTTTGACATAATTCTGTCTAAATCTTCTATTTAAAGAGTATCTTGTCCATGATGGATTCTTCACAGAAATATTGAGATACCATGATTAAATATGATACTTTAATGTCACTTAAAAAAACAATGCTATTGGTAGTTTTTATGTGCTTGCTCATGTTTACACTTCTCAATTTTTAGGATATATAACCATCTCCAAACAATTTAGATGCCTTTTTCTTGAAAATAATAAATGTTAAGACTTAATATGAAGCTCTTATGTTTTATGTCACAATATTAAAGTCTTGTTTGCTGTCTTTGTGATAAGACACAAAGACTTTTGGTTATATATTTATAACTAAATATATATATATTTAAATTATAGCATGTGAAAATAACATTATTTCCTATGTAAATCTAGTTATAAGGTAGATATAGTTATATGGAATAGTTTGGATAATTCAAATTCAAGCATATTTATTGGGCAGTTTGCCATGTGTCAGGCAGTAATGTCATTTAATCCTCAGCATATCTTGGATGGAGAGGTCTATGTTACTAATCCCAGTTTACATCTGAGAAGGAGAGAGGTAGTTCTTAATGTCAGACTATTAATAAATAGCAGAAATGGGACTCTAATCATGTCTTCATAACCAAAGGCTGTGTTTTATTTGTGATACTTCAGGAAAAGCAAAGTTCTGTGATTAATTATTCCCAGTGCATACTTTGAAGGAATTTCCACTTCATTATTGCCTAAGTAGTCTTTCTCCGTGGATCTGAATTGGCTTCGCTGGTGGCTCAGAGAGGAAAGAATCTGCCTGCAGTGCAGGAGACCTGGGTTCGATTCCTTGGTTGGGAAGATCCCTTGGAGAAGGAAATGGCAACCCACTCCAGTGTTCTTGCCTGGAAAATCCCATGGACAGATGAGCTTGGAGGGCTATAGTCCATGAGGTCACAAAGAGTTGGACACGACTGAGAGACTAACACACACACACTCCGTGGGTCTGAATACCAAAATAATAAGGCAATTGTTGAGGAAATGATTTAGCAAACCAAAAAATTAGCTTGTGCAGCAGCAGGGCTGAGCATGAAGTTTTGAGTTCCATATCATACTTTTCTAGCTGTTTGTGTGCTTTACCATGAGTGTGCATTATTTTCATAATAAAAATAAATTACAATTTAAAATACTTGCAGTTTAAAAACAGTATGCACTAATATCTTTTATTAATTTTGTAAACTGGCATGCTACAAAATAATATAAAGTATACATATCCACCTAAATGTTGATAGTGGTACCTCTGGATTGTTATTGTTAAGAGATTTTAACATTTTTCTTGTGTATTCTTAGTAGTTTTTTTTTTTTTAATAGTTTCCTGCACACCTGGATTTTATTTTTCTTATCATTATCATGACTTACTTTTATAGTAAAAAAATACACAAAAAGAAATATGCTTTTTATTTTGAAAATAATTATCTGCACATGTACTCTTATTTCCTGGGTAAAGTTTGACTACCCTTTGGACTATTTCAGTCAGATCTAAAAGCAAAAATCACTGAGAAACTGGGAGTATTTTGAATTCTATGCAGGTACTTAATAGAAAAAAGAAACACTGACTGTCAATATACATATGAAAAGATCCTCAACCTCTCTAATAATCAGGGAAATGCAAATTAAAACCCAGAGATACCAATAAAGCACACACACTAGATTGGCAGATTTCAAGACTGATGATATTCTATGTTGGCAAAGGGAGGGATGTGATAGCAGGCTTTCGCCTACTTCATTCCAGAGACAGTTTTTTGTTGCTGTTGTTCAGTAATTTGGCACTGTCAGAATTTTTGAATGTCCAACTCTTTTGACCAGCAATTCTACATCTAGGAGCATATTCTCTGGAAATACACAGGTGCTTTCTGTAGCACTATTTGTAACAGTGAAAAATTGAAAAGAATTTCAAACGTCTTTGAATGACAAAGGGGGACAACACAGGATGATATGGTTAGATGGCATTCCTGGTTCAATGGACATGAGTTTTGGTAAACTCTGGGAGTTGGTGATGGACAGGGAGGCCTGGCGTGCTGCGGTTCATGGGGGTCGCAAAGAGTTGGACACAACTGGGTGACTGAACTGAACTGAAGTGATGGCAAAAACTACCACAATATTGTAATTAGCCTCCAATTAAAATAAATTAAAAAAAATAAAGTTTATGAAGAAAAAAATACATTTTAATACAAGATAAAACTGCTAGAAAACAATTTTGAATTTATGGGGTGAAAAAACGCTTTAGGATGAATCTGATTCAAATAAAATGTTGCATTATCTTTTGGAGCAATATTTTTATGCAGAGCACCATCACTGCAAAGGACAAACTTATGTAGTAGAAAGAGCAGGAAGTCAGACAGACCCAGATTGAGCCCATGTCTTTCACTTCACCTTGTGATATCAGGGAAGATACTTAACATATCTCAGCTTCAGGTTCCTCATCTCTAAAATGGGAGTATTTGTAATATCTTACTACATAGTATAAAACTCTACCACATTATTGGCATCCAATATATATTATTTTTATTTTGGTTTTGCTATCTAAAAATCAGTGCCTTGTGAAGGCACTCACCGTCTGCCTCCACAAGGATGAAGTCACTAGCCACTGCAACTGCTGACCTCCAATATACTCTGATAGGAGTTTGGGGTGGAGATCAGGAAGGAGGCACTTTGTGCTCTGAGGAAGATTGGCAGAACAGGCCTTCATATAGTCAGATATTTTCAGGAGAAGATTTTATGAGCCCAGATTCTTGCATTTCCTCATATCTAGAAAAGCACTAAAATCATTAACGGAGACATCTGCACCACGTGACTAGCAGCAAGCCTCTGCCAAAATGGATGCCTGACTGCACGTACGCCCCTTCACATCCCCGCCATGTGTAACACTGACCTTCACCCTTCCTCTCTGGTGCAGACTCTCAGAGCTGAGATGTCCCCTGAGCTATAGTCCTTATTTTGCCCTCAAATAAATCTTAACTCACAACTTTCATGTTGTGCTTTTTTTTTTTTTCCCAGTCAACAGTTGAGAATTACATAGTATTTAGCAAATCACCCAAGATAGACTATTTTTCAAATACTGGATTTCATTTGAAATCACCAATTATAGGTTCCTGGATCCATTTATTTCTTGAGTGAGTATTATTAATAATATTCACTTCTTTAATTTAGAATGTAATAAAGGTATACACCTTAAAAGTATACAGTGCTATATGTCAACGGTCTCTCAATAAAACTGGGGAAAAAAGTAGTAAGGGTAAATTACACTAAGTGTAATAAATACAGAAAATAAAATGTCTCCTTCATCAGTCAGTTCAGTCACTCAATCGTGTCCGACTCTTTGCAAGTCCATGGACTGCAGCATGCCAGGCCTCCCTGTCCATCATCAACTCCCAGAGCTTACTCAAACTCATGTCCATTGAGTCGGTGATGCCATCCAACCATCTCATCCTCTGTCATCCCCTTCTCTTCCTGCCTTCAATCTTTCCCAACATCAGGGTCTTTTCAAATGAGTCAGTTCTTCACATCAGGTGGCCAAAGTATTGGAGTTTCAGCTTCAACATCAGTCATTCCAATGAATATTCAGGACTGATTCCTTAAGGATGGACTGGTTGGATCTCCTTGCAGTCCAAGGGACACTCAAGAGTCTTCTAAAACACCAGAGTTCAAAAGCATAAATTCTTTGGCACTCAGCTTTCTTTATAGTCCAACTCTATGGAAAAACCATAGCTTTGACTAGATGGACCCTTGTTGGCAAAGTAATGTCTCTGCTTTTTAAAATGCTGTCTAACTTTTAGACAGCATAACTTTTCTTCCAAGGAGTAAGTGTCTTTTAATTTCATTGCTGCAGTCACCATCTGCAGTGATTTTGGAGCCCCCCCAAATAAAGTCTGTCACTGTTTCCAGTGTTTCTCCATTCATTTGCCATGAAGTGATGAGATCAGATGCCATGATCTTAGTTTTCTGAATGTTGAGCTTTAAGCCAACTTCACTCTCCTCTTTCACTTTCATCAAGAGGCTCTTTAGTTCTTCTACACTTTCTGCCATAAGGGTGGTGTCGTCTGCATATCTGAGGTTATTGATATTTCTCCTGACAGACTTGACTCCAGGTTGTGATTTATCCAGCCCGGCATATCTCATAATGTATTCTGCATATAAGTTAAATAAGCCCGGTGACAGAGGTATAAGCAGGTATACAGACTTGACGTACTCCTTTCCCTATTTGGAACCAGTCTGTTGTTCCATGTCCAGTTCTAACTGTTGCTTCCTAACCTGCATACAGATTTCTCAAGAGGCAGGTAGGTGGTCTGGTATTCCCATTTATTTCAGAATTTTCCACAGTTTATTGTGATCCACACAGTCAAAGGCTTTGGCTTAGTCAATAAAGCAGAGTAGATGTTTTTCTGGAACTCTCCTGTTTTTTTGATGATCCAATGGATGTTGACAATTTGATCTCTGGTTCTTCTGCCTTTTCTAAATCCAGCTTGAACATCTGGAAGTTCATGGTTCATGTACTGTTGAAGGCTTAGAGAATTTTGAGCATTACTTTACTAGCATGTGAGATGAGTGCAATTGTGTGGTAGTCCGAGCATTCTTTGGCATTGCCTTTCTTAGGGATTGGAATGAAAACTGACCTTTTCCAGTCCTGTGGTCACTGCTGAGTTTTCCAAATTTGCTGGCATGTTGAGTGTAGCACTTTCACAGCATCATCTTTCAGGACTTGAAATAGCTCAACTGGAATTCTTTCACCTCCACTAGCTTTGTTCATAGTGATGCTTCCTAAGGCCCACTTGACTTTGCATTCCGGGATGTCCAGCTCTAGGTTGGTGATCACACGATCGTTATTATCTGGGTCATGAAGATCTTTTTGTACAGCTTTTCTGTGTATTCTTGCCACCTTTTCTTAATATCTTCTGCTTCTGTTAGGTCCGTACCATTTCTGACATGCATGAAATGTTCCCTTGGTATCTGTAATTTTCTTGAAGAGATCTTTAGACTTTACCATTCTATTGTTTTCCTCTATTTCCTTGCATCGATCACTGAGGAAGGCTTTCTTATCTCTCCTTGCTATTCTTTGGAACTCTCTATTCAAATTGGTATATCTTTTCTTTTCTCTTTTGCCTTTCGTTTCTCTTCTATTCACAGCTATTTGTAAGGCCTTCTCAGACAACCATTTTGCCTTTTTGCATGTGTTTTCCTTGGGGATGGTCTTGATCACTGCCCCCTGTACAATGTCATGAGCCTCTGTTCATAGTTCATTAGGCACTCTGTCTATCAGATGTAATCTCTTGAATCTGTTTTTCACTTCCACTGTATAATCCTAAGGATTTGATTTAGGTCATACCTGAATGGTCTAGTGGTTTTCCCCACTTTCTTTAATTTCAGTCTGAATTTGGCAATATGGAGTTCATGGTCTGTGCTGCAGTCAGCTCCCGGTGTTTTTTTTTTTTTTTCTGACTGTATAGAACTTCTCCATCTTTGACTGCAAAGAATATAATCATTCTGATTTTGGTGTTGACCATCTGGTGATGTCCATGTGTAGAGTCTTCTCTTGTGTTGTTGGAAGAGGGTGTTTGTTATGACCAGTGCATTCTCTTGGCAAAACTCTATTGGCCTTTGCCCTGCTTCATTCTGTACTCCAAGGCCAAATTTGCTGTTACTCCAGGTATTTCTTGACTTCCTACTTTTGCATTCCAGGCCCCTATAATGAAAAGGACATCTATTTTGGGTGTTAGTTCTAGAAGGTCTTTTAGGTCTTCATAGAACCATTCAACTTCAGCTTCTTCAGCATTACTGGTCAGGGTATAGGCTTGGATTACTGTGATATTGAATGGTTTGCCTTGGAAACGAACAGAGATCATTCTGTCATTTTTGAGATTGCATGCAAGTTCTGTATTTCAGACTTTTTTGTTGACTATGATGGCTACTCCATTTGTTCTAAGGGATTCTTGCCCACAGTAGTAGATGAATGGTCATCTGAATTAAATTCACTCATTCCAGTCTCCTTCATATAATCCAGTCTCCTTCATATAATCAGTGAATTAGAAAATATTTATTAAGCACCTCTTTAATGTGCCAGAACTCATCCTAGGTCCTAGGCACAATATAGAATAAATAAGATAGATATGGTTACTATCCTCATGGTCCCTGGTTAAAAATTAATACTTAGAACTAAGTGACAATAAGCCCAGATACCTATCCACACGCCCCCCATCTCCGCTCTGAATCTTGGACTCTTTGTACTATTTATAATGACACTGTCATACAGTGCCAAAGCAGTATATTAGAATTTTCCCAACATGCTAACTTTCCTTATGCACTAGACCCTATCAAATCCTGCTTATTCAAGGACATTGTGTCAGCAATTCTTTCCTTTTCCTATGTTATTAATTTTTTACTGTCTACTGGATCCTTCTCACGTGAACAGGCTGTTGTCTCTTCCAGTTAAGAAAATGACAATCTTTTCCCAACACCATTTTCTATCCAGTTACTGCCCCCTCCTTCTTTACTCCCCTTTGTGGCAAAATGCACTGAAATAATTAGGTACACATACATTAAATCTTCTCCACTCAGTCTCTCTTAAATCCACGTAAATGGGGCTTTAATTCCACTGGCCCACAAAAGCAGCTATTAAGGTCATCAGTGGTCTCCACGTTGTTAAATGCAATGGGCAATTCTCGATCTGCCTTTCCTTGGCCCATCAGAAGCAACTGACACAACCCATCACTTCCTTCTCTTTGATGCACATTCTTGTGACCCATGATGGCACATCCTTTGTCTTTTCTCCTACTTCACTTTTTGGTCCTTCCCAGTCTCCTTTGCTGGTAGTCCTCTCTCCCCAACCTCTCAGTTAAATTGGAGACGTTCAGGTCTGTATTTTTGGATCCTTTCTCTGTTTACATTGACTGCCTTTGTGAGCTCATGCTCGCTTTCATGATTTTACATATCATCACTGAGTGCTGAGTGCTAAGTTGCTAGGATGAATCCAACTCTGTGTGACCCCAACCCTGTGTGACTGTAGCCCACCAAGCTCCTCTGTCCATGGGATTCTCTAGGCAAGAATACTGGAGTGGGTTTCTGTGCCCTCCTCCAGGGTATTTTCCCAGCCCAGGAATCGAACCCCTGTCTCTTACGTCTAACGGCATTGGCAAGCGGGTTCTTTACCACTAGTGCCACCGGGAAGCCATCACTTCCCTGTTGAAGCTGTATATTTGGTCCTAACTCCACGCCCCACTACCTGGCTGCATCCTCACTATCTCACTGGGATGTATAATGGATATTTTAAACTTATTGTTTTCACCTGAACTTCTGATTCCCCCACTCAGTCCTGTCCTATGTGGCCCTCCCCATCTCTACTCATCGTATTTTGATCCCAGTTGCTCTGTTGTGTCTGTCCTCTCTCTTTTCCAGCACTTCACAACCTGTCAATAGGTCCCATTGGAAATACCTACAGCACATCCAAAATTAGACCACTTCTTACATTTCCACTGTTATTGCTCTGTCCAACTCTTTTTCTTAGTCATTCTTCTTAATTATCCTAGCCATCCATGGCCTCACTGATGTCTTTGAAGTGGAGCCACTCCCTGCTGAAGGCCTCCATCCTGGCCAATTGCCCCTGATAGCCCTTGACTACCCCCTCCACTTCTCCACGTCCTTCAGTTCTTTCCTTCTCTCAGTAAAGTGTCTACCTTATTTAATACTACAAACTGCCCCCATCCCCACTCTGTTCTTCAGATCTCACTTTCCTAGTTTTATTTTTCTTTTTCCTTCATCTCTTTTTAACCTACTATATGATAATCTGGATAGTTTACATATGCAGAATCTATAGTATTCTATATAAAGAGCATATAGGATACACATATATAACATATACACAGAACATAATGTTACATTAATTGCTCATTGTCTATCTTCTCTTTCTACGAAGTAAATCCTTATAAGTAAGTTATCCTTATCTCTTTTCTTTGTTGATGTGTTCAAGGCCCTAAAATAATGTCTTGCACATAAAATAGAAACTTAATCAATACTTATTGAATGAATTATTTAAAACCATTTATTTTATTGCAGCTTCAAAATAAGTTAAGTCTTACTATTTTAATTAACTTCTGCACTCATTAGAATATCAACACAATCCTGAATAAGAAGAAAATAATTGAGTTTGATGACTGAGAAATCTTCCCTTCTCCCTTTAGTAAATCAGCTTTTTAAAAATAGATAGAAAATAACATATCTGACCTTTTAAAGCTATAACTAAATGATAATGGAGATGTGGTAATAGTTACATATCCAGTTTCAAATTCTGATTAAAATAGAATTTAAATATTCACAGGAGCTTACTTAAATAATTTCAACTAATTTATATTTCTATCTTTACTACTAAATGTACTTTTAAGTTGCAAGCTTTTTGCTACAGATATTTTCTTCTATTTTTAAAAAGGCAGACCAATTAGATAAAAATTCCAACAGTAGAAAGAATAACAAATATAAGAATCCAGGAAGACCTTAGAGACAAGGGCAGCTATAGCTCTGTAGTCCAGGGAGATGTTGGGGATAGTTAGGGAAGATGATTGAAACAACCTGGTCTAGTAAATGTAGGAAATCCCCAAACCTCAAATTAAACATGAGTCAGTTGATGTTTCAGCCAATCCAGGAAGCCAGATAACTGTCCTCAGCATGTTCAGGAGAGGATACAGCCATATAACATATTTCAACTACTAGTAAGAGCTAACTGATTGCTTGATTTGTTTCAGAGGAGTATGAGAATCTACTGCTGCTTACAAAAGCACAGATTCTTAATAAATTCAGAGAATATTATTCAGATTTACTTCTGGATACTCCCATTAAGACTTGTCCCCAGAAATCTTGAAGATTATGAATATTCCTAAATAATCGTATCTATACCAACATAAACTTTACTACTAAGAGAGAATACTATGATCAGTTGAAATTACAATATGCAAGATAAATGTCCACTGAGTTGTCATTTCCAATCCAAAGTCTTAAAAAATTCATTTCCAAGAATTTCTGCAGAAAGAAGAACTATCATAAATGTATTTAAGCATTTAACTCTAAGGATCACTATGAATAACGGGAAAATATAAGCAATCTCATTGTTTAGAAAAGAGAATTTACCATATAATTTGATATAACCATAGTATAATATTATTCAGTCATTAAAATTGTGAGGCCATGTATATCTGCTGATATGAAAAGAGATTCATAATATATTGACAACTGAAGTGAAGTGAAAGTCACTCAGTGGTGTCTGACTCTTTACGACCGCATGGATTGTAGCCCGCCAGTCTCCTCTGTCCACAGGATTTCCCAGGGAAGAATGCTGGAGTGGGTTACCATACACTGCTCCAGGGTATCTTCCTGACCCAGGGATCGAACCCAGGTCTCCTGCACTGCAGGCAGATTCTTCACCCTCTGAACCATCAGAAAGTTAATATTACATAATGAAATGCTTGAGGGCTTCCCAGGTGGCACCAGTGGTAAAAAACCCACGTGCCAAATGCAGGAAATGTAAGAGTTGTAGGTTCAGTCCCTGGGTTGGGAAGATACCCTGGAGAAGGAAATGGCAACCCACTCTAGT
The DNA here is from genome assembly GCF_032452875.1 of Bos javanicus. Taxonomy (NCBI): domain Eukaryota; kingdom Metazoa; phylum Chordata; class Mammalia; order Artiodactyla; family Bovidae; genus Bos; species Bos javanicus. The sequence goes on from NC_083869.1 coordinate 30,832,804, forward strand.
ATTCTTGCCTAGAGAATCCCATGGACAGAGGAGCCTAGTGGACTATGTCCTATTAGATTGCAAAGAGTCGGACGCAACTGAAACGACTTAGTGTACACACACACACACACACACACACGATGAAATGCTTGAATCTTTTGTTTAAGTAAACATGTAGATACTTACATGCATTTCACTATATATATTTCACAACATATATCTTACATATTTACGTATACATACATTCGCTAATATTGACAGGATCAACACCAAATGATAATAGTGAGTTTTAAGAGATTTACGAGTCCTAGGAAAGTATATACAAATATTTGTGTGTATGGGCCTTTTATTTTTCCCCCAGAAAGCTTTATCTAATTTTAAAAGGTTTGGTAGTCAACACTTTTACTTTCTCCACACAATTCACTTTCCCAGAACAGTCCCATCGGGGATACTCCGCATTCGGCAAACTAGTTTTCAAGAGGAAGGAGTAGAGTGTCATGAGTGCTGGGATGAAATTATAAAAAGGTATAGGAAGGAATAGGCAATTTGGAAAATACCTCTGAAAATTCTAATCACGGCTCGATGGCTGCAATAGCTATGTTTGGAAACTACCAGCAAGGACATCGGAGTGGTGAACAGATTTCCAAGTTCTAGACTTGGCCAAGATTTTGGACAAATCACTAGACCATAGACCACACACCGTCTCAGGTTCCTCATTGGTAAGAAGCCAATTCTGCCATCTCCCTATGTGACCTTGCTTTCAGGACACTATATAAATGTTTTTAGAAATATAAAATCTGTAGAAGGAAATAATTGACTCTCTTCCTCATTATGCTGGCCAGTATGAGTTAAGTCCCCTAAACCTGGGGTAACTGGGGAGTTGTGACCTCATCAAGTGCACAGTGGAAGGAATGGAGACAATTGCTTGGGTTGTGTGCCACTTAGAGTAAGAGTTGCTGAGGGTATGAGATCTTCAGGGATACCATTAGTGTTCAGTGGGCATTGCACCTAGATTCAATTGCTTTTATAGGCATAGATGATCTAATTCACCTTCCTCTCCCATGGAGTGTGTCCCCTGGGCTGGGTACCCCGTAATGCTCTAGATGTGTGTGGAGAAGAATTTGTACTATAAAATGTTCAGAACACTTTGATAGGAGGTGCCGTCCATTATCTGGTAGTCAAACTTCCAATTTCAAGTCATTTTAAAGTAGTTAAACACAGAGGAGAGGGGCCTTAGGATAGTCAGTGTCCTATAGGACAACCTCTAGTAGTGCTCATGAGTCACTGAGAGCCTGCATTCTAGAAGCGATGTGAAAAGTCATCACGTTGAGAATAAGGCAAAAGGACTTTTCCTTTACGAACATCTCTAATCTCCAACAGGTAGGTTACACAATAAGTAAAAGAACTGATAACCTTTGTCACTGTCTAAAATATCCATTTGGTAGAGAGGATGTGATTACCTTGCAGGTAATCAGGTAGTGAAGTTCTAGAAAGGGATTGAGTCAAAATTTGAACAATGAACATTAACTGATCCTTCAGATAGATCAGTTAAAAAGATCAAGTAAAAAAGATTGATTGATGGAATATAGAATACAGACTCCAAATTCAAGACATCAGAGCAATACAAAGTGTTATAATGCAGCATTTTCTTTGGAAAGGCATGCTTTTCACAGAAAATCTTGCCACATAGAAATATTGGATTTTTAAAAATATATGCAAAATGTTCCTGTGATGTTATTTCTAGATGCATAAATTATACAAATTATCCAGCAACTGTGTTAAAGATAAATACAGAATGACTACCACACTATCAGCCACAGAAATGGATTGTCCTTTCCAGGCAGGCAGGCTAGGCAGCTAAGTTCTCTCTCTAATTTACCAGAATCCAGAGTTCAGGCTTTAGAGATTTAGACTAAGTAGGTACTTCAGAATTCAGCCAGAATCCTGTAGGGACAAGCTAGCAGGGATTCCTGTGGAAAAAAAAGAACAGGTGCAATAAAACTGGAAAGATCAATGAGATGTCTTGTGGAATAGAAGGAGAAAGTCCACATGTGTCTCCAGGGCTTAGTGAGCAGAGAATGATGAGGAGAAGCTGACTTCACAGTTAAGCACTGGAAGGAGATACAGACTGAGAATGCCTTGCCTAGCTGTAGAGCAAAGGACAAGTTCACAGGTATTAATTAAGTTTTCCATAGAATTAACAAAATTTTAAAAGCAAAAATTAAAGACTTTCCAGGTACTGAGTAAAAGAATTCCAAATAGAGGATGAGATACATTTTATAAGCTCCTTTCTCAGAAAAAATATTAATATATCCAATATTGCTTACACTAGTGGAAATGTTAAACATTGGGCTACCACCTAAAATTAAAACACCACCAGTACACTGAATTTAACAATAAAGACAGGGAATAATTTGCCAAGGCAAGCCACTGAAGCAAATAATATAAACAAGTTCAACAGCCTATTCAATGCATTTTAGAGCAAAAAGAGAGAGAGAACTGGTTGCCTGCCAACACCTTGCCTCAGTGAGACAATGCAGTCTGCTCTCCAGGAATAGTAACAGGTTAGAGGTTTGGGTTGGAGAGTATTGTAATTTCATGTTGTTTTATTGGGGATGGACTACAGGTCAATTACTTCTGGCATTTCATCCTTTGGGTTTATTGGCAAATTACCAGCAACTCTGGAGATCTCTCCAGTTTAAGGATTAGGCATCACCTAGGGATTTATTCTGATTCCAAGTACTTCTAGCTTTAAGTCAAGAAATCGCCTTACAATTTACTGCAGAATAGTCATTAACAGACACCCTTAACCAAGAATCCGTCTCACGTGAAAACAAACAAAAAATCCCAAGCATGTATTAAATTAATTTTTAAAATTTATGCCATTTCTATATCAATAATCATTACTGTTATTTCTGATTTCTTTCTTATTGTTAACCATATCTCCAACAGGTAATCACTTGGATTGAAAATATAAATCCACATTCATTCAAGAAAAAAAGTTATACAAAGAAAGCTATGGAAAAAGAAATTATAAAATTATCATTAAAATGCAGTAATTAAATATCTTGTTATACATTTGCTGTACAAGTCACACTATAAGTTAGACTAAGAAACAAAACTTTTGTCTTCTTGGAGTCTTCAGACACCTAAAAGGATCTATGTAAAAATATTAAAAAATACACATAAATTTGGGGAAAATAACCAAATATTGGACAAATTGGTGAGGCTTTTATATCATGTAAGGTGAAATGTCACATAGGAGTGAGTGGAAAATTAGAAATGTACATGATAAGGAAGAAAACCAAATTGATTAACCATAAAAATTCAGTGTCCTAGTTGGGCGGGGTGAAGGAAAAAACAAATTATTGTCTATTCCTGTTTCTCTGTCAGGGAGACATGAGAGACCTAACATGAAACCACAGAATAAAACAGTGCATACTGATCTGTCGATTTTACTGAAGAAACCTAGAGGAAATGCAGCAAGTAGTCAAAACACCCTATTGCATTATAATAAACATAAATACACCATGGAGTTGTATGCACAGAGTGTGTGAATTTTAAAGATAAAGGGCAAGATTCAAAGTTTAAGCCTGTCTTGGTTGCTTAAACATCACTTCACCTTCCCAACCTGATGTCCCGTGATAGTTCATACTTTCCAAAAATCTGTCATTAAAAATATTTCTTCACCAAATGTGGGAAAAATTGAAATATAGTTTGGGTTATTTTGAAGTAAGAAGTGATAGAAATTTATACATAACAATTTTTGCTATTTGAGAATTGGCTAGGGCAGATACCTAGCAATGGCAACAGATGCTCAATCCTTCAAAAATTAGGTGTATGTCCCTAAAATAGTATTCACAAATGTTATTGTCACATTCCAGAAAATATGTCAAGATCCGATGAAAGAGAAGCCATTTCATTATTCTTTAATGAAAGGTAGGGGAACAAATCAACTGAAGCAAGAGACTATTTGTATTCCTGGAGACGATGAAAAAATGGGAGAAATGTCAAGGCAAAATACTAAGAAGGATGTCACTGAAAATGTCAATGACTCATTTCAAAAACAATTCCACGAAAGGGCCCTTTAAGACCATATGAAAACACTGGAAGACCAGACACATTTCCGTCATCCCGAGTTATGGAGGAAGAGATGGAATGGAAGTGCAGGCAGTGGGTAAGTGGTGTAGAACACAGAGCTACCTACTTTCATGCATTGGAGAAGGAAATGGCAACCCACTCCAGTGTTCTTGCCTGGAGAATCCCTGCCGTCTATGGGGTCGCACAGAGTCGGACACGACTGAAGTGACTTAGCAGCAGCAGAGACAGGTAAGGCAATCTTCAAAGAAGCAAGATTACTAGGGAGAGGGATGAAGGTGCTGCAGGAAACTAGAATCTCAAGCCTTAAAATGGCTTGTCCCACTTTTCTCCTACTGTTTTGGGGGAAACAGCATAGTTAGAGGCAGGATAGTATATAATAATAAAAATAACAATAATGAAAGAAATTAACCAATGCACCACAGGAATCTCAAATAGGGAGAGCTTAATTAACTAGATTTCTCTCAGGGGTATTTGTATTTATAGACATTCCTATAGTGTAGAATGAAAGATTTCGCCCCTTTAAAGGCTTGTAGTCACTACTGAACTGCTGAGGAATCCTGCAGGAGCAGAGCTGGTTCTTGCTAATAATGCTAAAGATAAAAACTGGATTTGTCCTCCTCCTTTATGCATAAACATTCTGGCTTTGTTTTCCTTACTCTCCTCAGAAGCCAAAGGTGTAAACTCCACAGTTCCTTAAGACAGAAGCTATTTCTTCTTCACTTAGGATTCTCAGTGCCTGTGCACACGGTAGATAATACATGTTTCCTGAATTGAACAAATCAGAAAAAAAAATGGAAGGCAAACAGCAGTTCTAGGTCATAAATTTAATTAAGGTGAGGGAAGGAAACTCTAAGATGAATAAGAAGAGAAGAAAACAGAAAGGGGAGGATGGAGAAAAGGAAAAGCAAGAGAAAGAAGTAAGGAAACATTAAGAGGACACAGAAAAGGAAGTTTAGAGTGAGTAACATAATATTTCTTTGCAGTACCATAAATGAAAAATGAAAAAAATTATGAGCTCTTTGAGAGGTGGCGTTACATTCTGAAAACTGCTAATAATTCATAACAAATGAGTATAAAATTAATGATAATTTTTTCTCCCATGTACACTTATAATACTGACAAGAGATATTGATTGCAAAAGCTCAGCTACCCCTTATATAACAGTGATATGAAATTGCATATAAATATCATTCATTATGTCTAGTATTTAGTGATACTGTTATTCAGAAAATTTAAGGTTAGGTTTCTGGTGTAAAGGGCTTTTGGGTCCCCTTGTTGTTCGGGCTCTGAGTATCTTTACCATGTGGAAACAAATCCTGAAAGCTCAGCATTCACAAAGTCAGGATCTGTAAATCCACTGGCATTCAGTAAGTTGCCTCCTTCCCCCTTGTCTGTTCCTTTGCCATAAACATGAAAAAAACAGGATGGCACCGAATGTGTCAGTAACAGTAGAGTTTGCTGTTTGCTATCCACTATCCTTCTCTCCTGACATTTGAAGACATTGTTTCATCTTCTATTCTGTGGTTCAGCTGGTAAAGAATCTGCCCTCAATGCGGGATACCTGAATTCAATCTCTGGGTTGGGAAGATCCCTGGAGAAGGGAAAGGCTTCCCACTCCAGTATTCTGGCCTGGAGAATTCCATGGACTGTATAGTCCATAGGGTCACAAAGAGTCAGACACAACTGAGTGACTTTCACTTTCACTTTCTGGGCAGCAGAGACAATAAAGGGATGTGAAAAATAGAAATCAGGACTGCTGGGTTTTGTTCTTGTGGAGAATCCACTGACATAGAGGAAAGGAAAGGTAGAATTTCCTGCTTGATTGTTTGTTTTATAGATCACATTTTCAGTTTCAGTTTGGAGACTACCATGCATCCAATACAATATGAAAACAATGGCTATAGCCACCACAACACACAGTCTTTTCACAGATCTTAATACATATTGACTATTATTAATGCATATTATTTATTCATCTACTTAATTGAAAACACAATTTAAAATCTTGTTCTCCTGTGACACAACATTAAATGTGTCCCATGACTGACAAATGAGAAAGAATTACATGTAGTGGATCATGATTAAGTATCACATTTGGGAGAATGAGTAGATTCTATCAGAATGTGTCTAAGCCAATGTCTCTGTGGCAGAGTGCTTAGCCGTTCAGTCACGTTAGAGTGCATAGTCGTTCAGTCACGTTAGACTCTTTGTGACCCTTTGGACCATAGTCTGCCAGGCTCCTCTGTCCATGGGATGTTTTTAGGTAAGAATACTGGAGTGGGTTGTAGTTTCCTTCTTCAGGGATCTTCCTGATCCAGAGTTCAAATCCGCATCTCTTGTGTCTCCCATATTACAGGCAGAGCACAATCTTATACACATTTCCATTGACTGTGTTGAATTGAAGGGTCTGACACATGTTTAACATCAAACACTCTAGAAATTCTAGGGGAAACTTGTAAAGGTGTGGTCAGTAAATATGCAGAATAATAGTTTTAAAGACAGTTATTATATATTTCACTTCTGACATTACCAATATTTTAACAATTAAGTATAGTTTTCATGTGGTCATTAGATATTGACATGTTATTAATGGGGGAATAAAGTGAAATCATGTTCAGCTGAAATTTATGGAGACATTGCAGAAAACTTAGTCAATTGATTCTTAAGGAATAAGTAAAAAGAATTCCTAGATTCACTTTGAAGAAATCTGTTTAATCATGATCAATAATAAAGAGATAACCAAGAGTAATTTGAGGTCAAATAAATCTACATTATAAAACTTTGAGTCTGCATGTCTTGGACTGATGTTAAAAAGCAGTAACAACAATAAAACTACTGTTTTGGTTTTTGTTCTGGTTACTGTTCAGAAAGCTACCAGAATATTTGACACCTTAAACTGACAAATGTGCAGAAAGGTTGTGTTGCCATATTTAATTAAAGTGAATTTTGGGAGCGTACTACTGCTGCACACATGTGTATTTTTAACCTGGAGTTGAAAACTAAACTATCTTTTCCATCTTTTGTGTTTAACCCAAGAAAATCCTTTTAAAGGGGAATCAGGAACCTATGGCTGAGTGAACTTCTGATTTTACATGCAAAATTTGTGTGTATTTTTTTGAGGAGAAGAGTCACAGTTTCATAGGAAACAGAAACTTTCGAATGTTATCAATTCTGGTGATGTCAAGAATGACTAAATATACCATTAAATCAACTTTATAAACATACTTCATTCTGTCAGCTTCTCCTGTGGGCTTTCTAACATCAGCCTCACCACACTTAATTCAATGCCTTTCATCTAGTGAGTTCTCAGTATGTTTGCCATTGATAATGATACAATAGTCCAAGCCATGATCTCATTTTCCAGACTATGATCCTCTCTCTATTTTCAAGTTCCTCTCTAGGCCAGCCAGGTTTTAATTCTCTCTCATAAACCTGTCATTGTGATCAGGTCAGACATAAAATTTTCCAAGGCTAGCACACAAATTCTTTCTCCCTTATGAAAACTTGCCTCATTCTTGATCCTATCCTTGATGACAAGAAGGTCATCTTGTATATCATCTGTCCATTTGTAGACCAAATGGGTCTATAAAGGGAGGGCATCTAAATTTTGCCAAGTTTATTTTACAACCCACTGCCTAGTTCATGATTAAGGCTGAGATGACAAATTTTTCATCTTAACATCAGGAGGAATATGCTTTATTTTCCTTCCAAAACGGATTTTACAGAATTTTAAAATGTGACTCAAAAAAATATCTAACACATTGAGAATAGACCTGGTCCACAACATAAAAGGATTTATGAAGCTCCAACTAAGTTTTTCTTCTTTAGTCTATGAAAAATATGTAAAATATTTAAGTGTTTTTCTTCTTCCTAAGAATATGTTAGAGTCTAACACTTTTAACCTATATCTCTAACAATGCATTTTATTCATTTAAATAAGAAAACAAAAAAAGTAACAAAAATGTGGTAAACATAATCCAGTGAATGTTTATAATCTGGACCATATAATATATCTCTATTCTTAAATTATACCTAAGGCTTATACACGGGCTTCCCAGGTGTCTCAGTGAAAAGAATCTGCCTGCCAGTGCAGGAGCTGCAACACATGTGAGTTCAGTCCCTGGGTCAGGAAGGTCCCCTGGAGCAGGAAATGGCAACCTGCTCTTGTATTCTTCCCTGGAAAATTCCACTGACCGAGAAGCCTGGCAGGCTGCAGTCCATGGAGTCCCAAAAGTCAGACACGACTGAGCAACTGAGCACACACTCTGAATATAAATGTATGAAAATGGTTTCTTAACTAATTTTTTTATAGAAAATTTCAGTGTTTTGATGTCTATAGTTTAGCTTTTTATTATGAGTTGTGTATGCTTGCTCTAATAACTTAAATATTATAGGAATATGGGTTTGCTGCTGCTACTGCCAAGTCGCTTCAGTCGTGTCCAACTCTGTGCGACCCCATAGACAGCAGCCCACCGGGCTCCCCGTCCCTGGGATTCTCCAGGCAAAAACACTGGAGTGGGTTGCCATTTCCTTCTCCAATGCATGAAAGTGAAAAGTGAAAGTGAAGACGCTCAGTCGTGTCCGACTCTTAGCAACCCCATGGTCTGCAGCCCACCAGGCTCCTCCGTCCATGGGATTTTCCAGGCAAGAGTACTGGAGTTTAAAATACATGAAATCCATCATAATCCCACCCCAGAAAAGACAGTTACCATTACCAGTTTGGTACACATTAACACAATGCTCGTGCATTATCATTTTAATAATATGAGAAAATTATTCATAGAAACATGGAAATATTTTGCCACTTTCTTTTTTCACTTAATATTTACTTAATATATTTCTATATTAAAATGCATTTGGGAGAATGGCATTGAAACATGTGAAATATCATGTATGAAATGAGATGCCAGTCCAGGTTCGATGCACGATACTGGATGCTTGGGGCTATAGCACTGGGACGACCCAGAGGGATGGTATGGGGAGGGAGGACGGAGGTGGGTTCAGGATGGGGAACACATGTATACCTGTGGCGGATTCATTTTGATATTTGGCAAAAGTAATACAATTATGTAAAGTTTAAAAATAAAATAAAATTTTAAAAAAAGGAAAAAAAATAAAATGCATTAGAATCACCTCATTCTTTTATTAAAGAGCTATGTAATATTTCATTATATATATTTACTATAATTTACTAATCCATTATTGACAGTTATTTGGAAGGTTTCCTATTTTTCACTCTTCATCAGTTTATCAGTGAACATCTTTTTATGCTCTTATATGAGTGTTTCTGCAGAATAACTTCAGTGAGATGGAAGATTCAAAGGAATTATTGTGTTAGTAAATATTGGCAAAGTACCCTCAAAAAACATTGTAAAGAATTGACATGTCTACTGATAGTAAATAAGAGAATCTGTTTTACATACTTGCTAATGTTTTTAAAATCATGCAATAAAAATTTTTTTGAAGCTGGGGTTACAAATCCAGATGACTTCAGGGCCACATAGATAACAAAACATGTTAATGTCTTATGCATAGAATAAGGAAATCGGAACAGTGGATACTCAGCAAATTAATTTTTTAAAAAGCCAACTATAATACCCAAAAAAATATATCTTGGGTTTTCAGGCTTCCAGTTTTCAGCCTTTGTCTTAATGGAATATATTTGTTTTAATTCTTTAATTTTAAAGCATAGGTCTTTACTAAAGAGAGCAATACAATCTGTGATAAGATCATTTCACCACATACATTATCTTTACCGTATTTTCTTCCTTCATACATAACAGATACATTGAAAACAATACAAAACATAGTCATATTTTGCCCATTAGTAAATACAAGTAAAAGTTTTTATCAACTAGGTGCAAAGCTTTCAAATTTAAATATGTTCATTTTAATATATTCATATATCAGTAATAGAGGGAAAGAAATGGAAACACTACTTGTTCTGAACATAAGCAATATTCTGCTAAGATTTATATTTGATTTAGTGAAACGTCCTTGGGAAGAAAAAAGAAATTCCATTATTCTAGCTTTATAAAAAGCAGAAGAGGAAAATTTTAGTTTCCTTTTGATAATGGTGGTTATCATGTCGTCTGTGGGAAAGGGTGAAGGCCAGGGAAAAAATTGGTTCTGCTTTCATTTTTCTAGTTCCACTGCATCAATAAACTTCTGGAAGTTTCAGTACAGCACACAATGTGAGCATGAGGCAGCTTGGCCTCTGTTAGTACCTTGTTATGCCCTTTAACCTTATAGGGATGTCAAGTTGAGGTGGCTAAATAAGGGATTCCCATTGTTACAGGATGCATCAAAAAGTGAATTTCAAAGCAGAATGAGTTTCCCAGTCAGTCTCACAGGAGGGTGATGCTGATTAAAAGGAGAGTTTGGAAATACTCTTGTTATTATAATTCTACTTTTGTGTTTTTGACTGTTATTTAAGCTGTATTTCATTTTTTAGAAATCTGAAAAGTAGAATACCTAGAGATAAAATTGCATCTATTTCCCCAACACTTTCCATTTATATTTACCATCTCTGCTGGATGTAAAAGAAATTAGTTACATACTGTTGACAACTGGAAATCAAACCTATGTTGAAGACAATCCCTAAATGTTTATCTTCAAAATGTACCATATTATCCTGGTTTTAAAAATCATTTCAGAGAATGAAAAACTTTGAAACTAAGGGATTTTTTTAGGTGTTCTGAAATAAGTTCCATCTGTTAGTTTTTATTTTTTCTTAATATATGAGGCCAGGAGAGAAATACTGCAAACCATAGATCCATTTCTTTTGATTCTTAAAGGTAATCATGAGTGAGATAAAAATATCATTGTTTCAGGAATGTATGTCTTAGAGTAGGACAGAATTGTCAAAGAGTAACACAGATTTTTAGATGCTTATGTTTGGCTTGATGTTTAAAACCTAAAAAAAAAAAAAAAAGAAAATCAACAACTAAATTGGATAGGCTCTAATTAAAATGAAGAAGGGGCAGGAAAACATAAAGCTATAATATTTTGTAAGAAAAAAAAGTCCAAGGGGCCTCTTTATTCATCATATTCATAAAGTTTTTTTTAAACTAATTAGAAGAGAAAAATTCCTTTTTAACATCTGTTATTATATTTAAATATATACTTTAAATTCATCCTGAAACCAAAACCAAAACACAGCTTGTAAATTTTATTCATTCATTTGTGTACCCATTTGTTCTTATACAAACCATAATGACGACTTTCCTTAGATTTTCCTTACATTCTATGTCTGGAGTTTCAAATAACTAGAACTATGATTTTATTAAAATCAGGAGAGTAATTCACTATAAAGTAATCAAACATTTGAATGGAATTTTTCTCTCAGATTTAGACTTCTGGTCCTTCTATCAGTATTAAAACTAATGTACAGATATTCCAATGCATATATAAACTGAATGGCTCCTTGAAAAGGGAGTTTTTAAAGGACTTTCACCGTCTGAGCTTACAGAATTGGAGTATACAAACACAGTCTAGTGGGGCTTCCCTGGTGGCTCAGTGGTAAAAAAAAAAACTGCCTATCAATACAGGAGATGCTGGTTTGATCCTTGGGTAAGGAAGATCCTCTGGAGAAGAAAATAGCAACTCACTCCAGTATTCTTGTCTGGGAAATTCCATGGACAGAGGAGCCTAGCAGCTATAGTCCAGCGGATCACAAAAGAGTTGGACACGACTTAGTGACTCAAGAACAACAAAACACTCTATCCTTAAAATTTAATTTCCTTTGAAAAGGGATACTCTCTTTTATAAATTCTTGTAGATCTAGTCTAAGACAATGTTGCATTTTTACTGTATCTGGGAAACTACAAGCATGCATCTGTTAAAACTTTGTATTTCTCATGATTTAAAACCACTTGCAGTGCTCGCTTCGGCAGCACATATACTAAAATTGGAACGATACAGAGAAGATTAGCATGGCCCCTGTGCAAGGATGACACGCAAATTAGTGAAGCGTTCCATATTTAAAAAAATAAATAAATAAAACCACTTGCAATGATGAACATCACTTAAGTATAATTTTTTCCTCTACTGCTTTCTATTTGTCTGTCTCAGATTTCCTCTAACTCTCATACATGTCGTTTAGTAAACAAAAAAGAATTTTCCACCTTAATTTAAATTTTTAATCACTTCACAACTACCTTCATAAATGTGGGTAAGAGTTTGGTAAAATTTTACTTTCAGTTAAGATGAACAGAGTATCTATGCCCAAAATTTTGCCATATGCTATGGATAAGAAGGCATATTCCCTGTCCTTGCAAAGCTTCAGAACAATGGTCTTCAAGCATGGCAAACCATAGATTCCCACCAGCAGAAAAAAGATTTCTGCATGAACTCTACTCTTATGAATATATATATATATGCATTTATACATAATACAATGTATTATTGTACAAACATAGAAATTAGAAATGAAGAACAAATATAAATGGAGACAGTAATATTTTTGTTTCTCAAAAGACCTTGTTGCTCATTTCTAGGTTACATTCATTATACTTTGGAGCTCACTGGTTTTGAGAGGAGGATAACACAGTAAAAAGATAATTTTAAAAAAGCAGTTAATTATCTGATAGACAGTAAACATGAGGAGCTAGAATATGGAAAAAGCTCTGAAGAAAAAAAACCTTTTCTGCTTGAGGAATCACTAGATCTAAGACTTTCAGTATAAAGAGGAGCTAGCAAAGCAATAAAAAAAGAGAAGAGGATGAACAGAAGAGTACTATAATCAGAACAAGCATCTATACCAAGGCACAAAGTTATAGAACCAAAGGGGTGAGTATAAGAGTTCAGGATGATGAAATGCAGAACCAAGGTTGAGCACAATCAGTGAAGATGCTGAAGAAGAATGCAAAAGGCAGGTTCTTGAGACAAGCAACTTGGATTGCATCAGTGTAGGAGACACTGCTGAAGAAATGTAGGAGGGTGAAGGAAGACATTTGTTTTAGATTGAGTCTCCGGGGAGCCGTGTTGAGAGTGGATTTGAAGGGACACAAATGGAATCAGGAAAACTCATCAATTAGGCTGTCACCATATCCAGCTGAGAGATGAAAAGCAGCAGAATTGAAGTGGTGGTCATGACAGTGCAGCTCTCAGGAGGGGATGAGAAGAGCATGAAGAAAGACTCAGTCAAATTTGGTTGTAATTTTCTGGAAACACTGATGAGTGAGAAGCTTCCTGATTTTCATGACTGGCTATTCTTAAATGAGATGGTAAATACAGCAGCAGGAAAAGGTTTGAGACAGAAAGGAGATAAGCAAATTTTTAAAAATTAAGATTTACATATTAATGAGAGTTCCTTGGATTGCAAGGAGATCATACCAGTTGATCCTGAAGGAAATCAGTCCTGCATATTCATTGGAAGGACTGATGCTGACACCGAAACTCCAATACTTTGGCCACCTGATGTGAAGAACTGATTCATTTAAAAGATCCTGATGCTGGGAAAGATAGAAAGCAGGAGGAGAAGGTGAAAATAGAGGATGAGATGGCTGGATGGCATCACTGATTCGATGGACATGAGTTTGAGCAAGCTCCAGGAGTTGGTGATGGACAGGGAAGCCGGGTGTGCTGCAGTCCATAGAGTTGCAAAGAGTCGGACACAATTGAGTGACTGAACTGACTGAACTGAAGATTTACATGATATTAACAGATAAACAGATAAAGAAGATGTGGTATATATATACAGTGGAATACTATGTCAAAAAAAGAATGAAATTTTGTCATTTACAACAACATGGATGAACTTGGAGGGCATTGCTGCTGCTACTGCTAAGTTGCTTCAGTTGTGTCCAACTCTGTGCCACCCCATAGACGGCGGCCCACCAGGCTTCCCCGTCCCTGGGATTCTCCAGGCAAGAACACTGGAGTGGGTTGCCATTGCCTTCTCCAATGCATGAAAGGGAAAAGTGAAAGTGAAGTCACTCAGTCGTGTCCGACTCTTCGAAACCCCATGGTCTGCAGCCTACCAGGCTCCTCCGTCCATGGGATTTTCCAGGCAAGAGTACTGGAGTGGGGTGCCATTGCCTTCTCCATGGACGGCATTACTCTAAGTGAAATAAATGAAAGAAAGACATACTGTATGATATCACTTATATTTAGAATCTAAAAAATAAAATAAACTAGTAAATATAACAAAAAAGAAGCAAACTCAGATATAGAAAGCAAACTAGCAGTTACCTGTGGGCAGAGGGAAGGAGGAAGTGGAAATATAGGGAATGGGGATTAATAGATGTATTAATATTATGCATAAGATAAATAAGCTACAAGGATATTTGTATAGGGAACATAGCCAACATTTTATAAAAATTAAAATTGGAAAATATCATTAAGATTTGTGAATCATTATGTTGTACACAAATCTTACATAATATTATATGACTATATCTCAATAGAAAAAAACTATGAACATTTAGAAATGAAAAAATCAAAACCACTTGCCATTCTACCTTTGAAAAAAATCTGTATTTCAAATACTATTTATAATATTTAATTATTATAAAATAATTTAAAATATTTTAACTTCTCTGTCATTGATCTACTTTAATGCTCTTTTTATATATTATCTCCACTTTTTCATGTCTATTTTTCTCATCGAACATATTATGAGTATTTTTCATGTCATTAAAATTCTTTGTAAGAGAAATTTCAGTAGACGAATAATATTTTATCTTCTGGATGTACCACAATTTTTCAAGCAATTCTATTACAGAACATGTTTATTATTTTCAATGATTCAAATATTTATATATAATGCTATGATCTGGAAATTTATTGTTTGTTTAACATAATAAAGCATAAGCATATGGACCTTTAACATATTTTGCTACTAACATATTTCCATTGACAGTATATGTGAGTGAAACAGGTAATAAAAAATCTGTGCTAATTTGATAGACATAAAATTACAACACTCTATTTTCATTTCTTTGAGTACTGTTAAAGATGAAATTTTTTATATGTTTATCAGCTATTTATATTTCATTTTTATGCATGTTGTTCTTCCATTTTTTAGCCCATTTTTCTATTGGTATCTTATTGATGTTCATATTAATTTGTGAATTTCTTTAAATAATATGGCTAAATAATAAAGCTAACCCTTCACTGTCATCTATGAAATAATGTTTTAAGTAGTTGACTGTTTATCTTTTTATGTAGTTTATGATTTCCTACACCTCCATCTTCTATTTTTTTTTTAATTACCCAATTTTTGGTAATAATAAGGTATATTTTCAGAAAATTTGGAGACTATTGAAAAACACCAAAAAAGCAATAAATTAAATCTACATCCAGCCACTCAGACAAAACCAACTTTCTATATGTGTGTATGTGCATACACCCATACACACATGCATTTATTTAGTCATCATTTCTTCCATGCATATTCATCATTTAAAAGCATAAATGGCATCATACTGCAAAAACTGTTTTATAGCCTACTTTTGACTTATTGGTATATTGCAGATAATTCTGCAATAATAAAATATGCTGTGCAAGCGTCTTTATTTTAACCATCTCAGGATATTACTTTAAATGGATATTAAATAATTAATTTATTTACTTCATTATTATCAGACTTGTAGATGTTTCTTATTTTCATTTTTTAAAGCATTATCTTAATAAACATTTTTGTATACATAGTTTTGTGTTCATAATTGATTATTTCATTAAGGTTTTTAAATATATTGAATTCCTAAGAAGATGCAAAGAATACAATTATCTGACACATAATGACAAATTACCTTCTAGAAAAGTTGAACCAATTTACTTGTCCATCCCTATATTATGACACAGTCCAATTCTCCACATCTTCACCAATAATAATCCACTTCTATATTTACAATGTGTCAGACTTTATATCTACTTAATTGATAGAATATCTGAACATTAAAAAATTTAAACAGTTTGCATAAATCCTCAGAGATAAGAATGAACTCAAAGTTCAGGCTGACCTTTAAATTGGTACTCTCTTTCCATATGCTACACTATCTTGAAAAGTTTTATATACTTATATGACCATTATTACACATCAAATGTTTCTGGTTACTTAAATTATTTTAATATATATATATATTTTAATTTAGAGGTGACTAGAACAATTTTGGAGAAGGAAATGGCAACCCACTCCAGTGTTCTTGCCTGGAGAATCCCAGGGACGGGGGAGCCTTGTGGGCTGGCATCTATGGGGTCACACAAAGTCGGACATGACTGAAGTGACTTAGCACCAGCAGCAGCAGAACAATTTTTGCAAAAAGTTCTCAGAAAGCCTTGCTGCAGGTTGAGTCTGCCCAGTTGTGTCCAACTCTTTGTAACCCTATGGACTGTAACCCAACAGGCTCCTCTGTCCATGGGATTTTCCAGGCAAAATATTGGAGTGGGTTGTCATTTCCTTCTTCTGGGAATCTTCCAGACCCAGGGACTGAACCTGTGTCTCCTGCATTGGCAGGCAGATTCTTTACCACTGAGCAGCCTGGGAAGCCCCAGAAGGCCTTAGAAATTATCTTAATGAAGTTTATATTTTCTTTTTTTTAAATTTTATTTTATTTTTAAACTTTACAATATTGTATTAGTTTTGCCAAACATCCCTAATAACTCTATATTTTAATTATATTGACTATTTTATCTTATATATTCGGTGAATATGTTTTCAAGTGTTTTTTAATTTAAATTTAATTTGAGGCATTTAAAAATGCATATCAATGAGCTTCCAATCAAAATTTCTGCAGGATTTTTTGTAGATATTGACAAACTGATTTTAAAATGCACAGTGCAAAGAAATTTTGAAAAAGAAGAGGACACACACTATCTGATCTCAAGACTTGCCACAGAGTACAGGAATCAAGACTGTGATAATGGGAAAAATTACAAATGCATACATCAGTGGGACAGAAATGAGAGGCCAGAAATAGACCCAGACAAATGTGACTGATTTTGATGAAGGTGTAGAGGCAATTTAATAGAGAAGAGAGAGTCTGTTTAAAAAATAAAACATCTGGATGTCTGTATGCAAAATACTGAACCTCAATCTCTTACCCTATATAAAAATTTACTCAAAATTGATCATATATCTAAATGTAAAACATGATGTTGTAAAACATTTTGAAGAAAAACAAGTGAAAATCTTTGTGACCTTGGGATAGGCAAAGAGCTCTTAGATACAACACCAGAATCGTAATTCAGAAAAGAAAAAATTAATACCTATAACTTCATCAAAGTTAAAACCTCTTATTCTTTGAAAACAAAGTCAAGAAAACAAAAACAACAAAAGGAGAAAATATATGCAAATTTCACATCTCCCAAAGGCTTTTTATACAGAACATTTATAAAGAACTCGCAAAAGCAAACAACAGAAAACAACTCAATAAAAAAAATTGGCAAAAAAATATATACAAAGAATTCTTAAAACTCAACAATAAGAAAAAAGATTTAAAAATGAGTCAAAGACCTGAACAGACACCTCACCAAAGATATACAGATGGCAAATAAGCATATGAACAGATGTTCCACATCATATGTCATCAGGGAAATGTAAGTCTTAAAAGTGAGATACCACGAATGGCCCCAAATCCAAAACACTGACAACACCAAATGCTGAATAAGATGTGGAACAATGGCAATTCTTTATTGCTGCTGGGAATGCAGAATGGTACAGATACCTTGAAAGACAGTTTGGTGGTTTCTCACAAAACTAAACATACTCTTACCACATGACTTAACAAATACACTTTTTGGTATTTATCCAGAAGGTTTGGAAACTTAAGTCCATGCAAAAATCTGCTATTGAATGTTACTAGACGTTTTATTCATAATTACCAAAATTTAGAAGCAACCAAGACGTCCAACAATAGGGCAATGGATAAAGTGTGATACATCCAGACAATGAAATATTTTTTAGTGCTAAAAATAAATGTGGCTTCTTAAGCCACAAAAAGACATGGAGGAAACTTAAGGGTATATTACTAAGTGAAAGAAGTCAATCTGAGAAGGTTATGGACTATACGATTGCAACTATATAACATTATGATAAAGGTAAAAACTATGGAGACAGTAAAAAGATTAGTGGTTGCCAGGGACTGAGGGTGGGGAGGAAAGAGAAATAGGTAGAGTACAAAGGATTAGGGTTGTAGTGAAAATACTTGGTATAGTATTACAATAATGGATACGTGTCATTATATATTTATCCAAACTCATACAATGTACTGCACCAAGAGTGAAACTTAGTGTAAACTATGGACTTTGAGTGATTTTGATACGTTAATGCAGATTTATCAGTTACAACAAAGGTACCACTTTGTTAAGGGATGTTGGTAATGGGGGAAACTATGCATGTATCGGAGAAGGCCATGGCACCCCACTCCAGTACCCTTGCCTGGAAAATCCCATGGACGGAGGAGCTTGGAAGGCTGCAGTCCATGGGGTCGCTGAGGGTCAGACATGACTGAGCGACTTCACTTTCACTTTTCACTTTCATGCATTGGAGAAGGAAATGGCAACCCACTCCAGTGTTCTTGCCTGGAGAATCCCAGGGATGGGGGAGCCTGGTGGGCTGCTGTCTATGGGGTCGCACAGAGTCGGACACGACTGAAGCGACTTAGCAGCATGCATGTATAGAGGTGGGAAATACATAGAAACTCTCTGTACTTTCCTCTCAGTTTTACTATGATCCTAAAACTGTTCTAAATAATTAAGTCTTTTTTAAAAAATTGGACAAAACATTTGAATAAACACTGCACAAAAGTATATATAGATGGTGAACAAGCCCAAATAAAAATGATAAATATTATTATTTATTGCTGCTGCTGCTGCTCAGTCGCTTCAGTCCTATTTGACTCTGTGTGACTCTATGGACTGTAGCCCACCAGGCTCCTCTGTCCATAGAATTCTCTAGGCAAGGGTACTGGAGTGGGTTGCCATGCCTTCCTCCAGGGGATCTTCCCAACCCAGGGATCAAACCCAAGTCCCCTGCATTGCAGGCAGATTCTTTACCGCTGAGCCACCAGGGAAGCCCATATTATGTATAAGGTCACACTTTATTTTTCCCCAAGTAAAGAATTGTTCTAGTACCTTCTACTAAGTAAGCTATTGTCCCTCCTACTTTTCCCCATTCAAAATGCCTTCTTTATCAGACACTAACTGTATACGTGGGGTTGCTAATAGACTTCCATTGGAAGGCCTCCCCCATTGACAGATGATTATTTCTTTGTTGCATTTTATGATCATATGTATATAGTGTCTGTTTTTGAACTTTGTATTTCCATTGCTCTGATGATCTGTCTTCGTGTCTGTCCTTACCAGGCATTAATATTCTGTAGACATGTGTGTGTGTGATATGCAATTCTGTAGTTAAATCAAAGAACAGGGTTGGAGTCACTGCCACTTATGTCTTTAATAAACTCTTAAGTATGGCTTTGCTTGATCACAGATGGCCAGGAGGGTGGAGGAGCAGGAAGCTGAGGGTGGGTCTCTAGGGAGCACTATCCTCTGAGCAGGAGTAAAATACCAAGACTTGTTGCAGGCATGTTGTTTGGTTTCTACAATATTTATTGTTTTCAATGAGTTGATTTCACTCATTTATATTACTTCTGGCTGCCTATTGGTATTTGAGTTATGGTTCTGACTTTGGGAAAGAATACAGAAAGAAGAGCCCATGAAAGGAGAGTTTGTGAAAAGGTCTCCAAGGGATAAGTAGACCAAGAGGGAGGGGTGTCACAACAGCCCAGGAAATGAAGGAAGAAAAATGAAGTTAAAAGTGTCAAATACCCCTGAGAGAGCCAGTCAAGATAAGGGCAGCGGGTCATCTGAGCCTTTAGAGAGAGCGTGCTCTGTTAAATGGGGTTAGATATCAGATCGCACTGTGCTGAGCAGGGCCTGAGTCTTGGATGCTGGAGATAATGAATGTAGACCGCTGCTATGGAGAGCCTGAATGAGCTGGGGAGCAGAGAAATTGGATGGTAGCGGCGGTGAAATCCAGTGAAGGGGAGGTCAGTTTGCTTTTGTTTGTTGACTTACTTTTTTGGATAGAAGTTTGAAGAGCATGTATAGGTTGAAGAAAAAGGGTCAGCAAAGAAGAAAATATTGAAGGTAAAGGATATAAAAGAAATTAATGGTAAAAGCTTTAGCATCAGTGATAGGGAATAAAATCAAATCTGGGCTTTGCCTTGAATAGCAGGAAGGACTTCTGATCCCTTAAGATTGGAGGAAAGAAAGAATGATGTTAGATGTTGCTGTTTGGTGCTGGAGGGAATCACAAGGGTGCACAAGGAGCTTCTGTACAATGACCTCAATTTTCTTGTCAAAATAGGAGGTTCACTGAGAGTGAAGGGCAGGGATTGTATGGCTTAAGTTGGGCAATAAACTTTTGAAATGGTGGCTGACCACAGTTAGAGTGAGAGGATTAGTGAATGCTACTGAGGGACTAAACTCAGATTAGAAAACCATCTATCTGCAGAGTGGTATAATTCACTCCTATAGCGTTCATGGGCCTGAATTTAAGAAAAGAAATTTCTTATATGAATTTAGGTTTGTGTGTACAGTGTAAAGGACAGGCTGTAGAAATGTGGAGAGTAAGCTCCTGGTGTCCAAGCCAAAGTCCAAGTAAGGCTTGGGAAAATGGAAAGAGCCACGGATTCAAGAAAAACAAGAGTGAGAGAAAAAAGATTTATTCATTTGTAGCTTAAGACCTATGTGCTCTTGCTGCTAAGTCACTTCAGTTGTGTCCGACTCTGTGCGACCCTATGGACAGCAGCCCACCACGCTCCTCTGTCCACAGGATTTTCTAGGCAAGAATACTGGAGTAGTTTGCCATTTCCTTCTGTGACTCCCAATAAAAACTTATGTTTTAACCTTATTTTTTCCTTTCCCCTAATTTTCTAACTTATTTCATATTCACTCATTATTCTGTTAGACACATTTTAGATACAAGGACAGATGAAAGCAAATGAAACTAAAAACATATACAGATGGTTAGAAGTGAGTTTCACTTTAACAATGGTGGCTGGAATTTAAAGTGTCTCAGTTGAGCTTTGATTGAGAATAAGATGCTGTTGGTGGTTGGAAGGATTTTTGTTGATATGGGGTGGATGTTTATTGAGGTTGTGGAGGTTAGGATGTGATCAGTGATTCTCATGTCGGGATAATTTTTCCCAAGGGGTTATTGGGCAACGTCTGGAGACATTTTTCGTTTTCATGGCTTGAGGGGTGGAGTCCTACTTGTGGCTAATGCTGGAGATGCTGCACCTTAAGACATCCCCTTTTTAGAAGCATTTTGTGAGAAGCATAGTGCTGTGCAATCCATCTCCAGCGGAGTTTAGACTCCCACTCCACTGCAAATCTCTTTACTTACCCAGCTATTTGCATATGGATTCCTTAGGGGTTTATAGCATTCAAACCTACATTACAAGCATTGAAAATCTACATGCCTTTCTAGGTCTTTGGGGAAATGATTTAATTCTCTGGTTAGCTTAATAAAGAAGTTGCCTGTACAGGAATAAGAAAAGCTAAGTAGGCAATGCTCACCTTTGTTCTTTTCATGTGTTTGCATAACTATTTTCTACAACATTAAATTTGCAGTTGTGGCAAAAAAGAGACTTTTCTTTCTTAGAATCTCATATTACTTACTTGTATTGTACTTGAAGAGCTTTAATAAAAGGTCATTTGAATGTGGGTTGTAATGGAGCATCACTCCCATTGGTATAAACACTCAGTATGGTTGGCTAATAAAAGCCATAATGTGAACTTATGAATAATCCCCAAATAATTCCCCCTGTGCTTTAGGATTCATTATTTGCCCTTTTAAATCTAGCCTGTCTTTTTAAATATGTGTTGCCTGCATTAATAATACAATTAATTTCCCAGTAACACATCAGTTGCACAGTTCTTGAGAACAAGAACCGTATCTTATTCATTTTGAAACAACCGAAGCTTCACTCAGCCCATAAATTTTGAATGATGTATTCTTGGATGAGTGAGGAAAAGAAGATTCTGAAGGCCAACACGATCAAGGCAATCAAAATAAAAGATCATTCCAGAGAAAAGAGTAGTTGTTACCAGAAAGGAAGGGGCTGGGAGGCAGTGAACAGGTAGGGGATGGGTAAGGAGGCTCAACTGTATGATTACAGATAGAAATTAAATTTTCTACAGTGAGCATGCTATGTTTTATATAGAAGCAGAAATACAATGTACATATCTAACTTATATAATGCTATGAATCAATGTTACCTCAATAAATGCACAAATAAAAATAAATAAGAATCATTAATATATTTCATTTAAAATTATTAATATTTGACACTGGGTCCCCATAATACAAAGTAGTCAGAAATTATCCACTTTCTCAAGTTATCCCATCAGAATGAACCATTTTTAACCTACATTGTAACTCAAATTTCCAAATGAATACTTTATGTTCATTTATTACTGTAATCTGTTTATTATTGAATTGTGGTGTTGAACTTGGTGTTGGAGAAGACTCTTGAGAGTCCCTTGGACAGCAAGGAGATCCAACCAGTCCATCCTAAAGGAAATCAGTCCTGAATATTCATTGGAAGAACTGATGCTGAAGCTGAAACTCCAATACATTAGCCAGCTGATGAGAAGAACTAACTCATTTGAAAAGACCCTGATGCTGGGAAAGATTGAAGGCAGAAAGAGAAGGGGATGACAGAGGAGGAGATGGTTAGATGGCATCACTAAATCAGTGGACATGAGTTGAGTCAACTCCAGAAGTTGGTGATGGATAGGGAGGCCTGGCGTGCTGCAGTCCATGGGGTCGCAAAGAGTGGGACATGACTGAGTGACTGAACTGAACTGAAGCTATTTAATAAGAGCAGGCTTATTTTGCATTGCTTTTCTAGATTTATGACTCTAAACAACTTGGAAAATTCCTCACATATCCTTTTGCTCATTCACACCAACTGTCATTTTATTGAGGTCACACTTTTTGACGAAAGTAAATTTTTTTTTACTGTACTTGGGAAAGTCAGGGAATGAGGTTCTAAGAATTTTAGAAGGATTGCTCTTTAGCGGTCCTAAACAATGTATGTATATGTGTGTATGCAGTAACATAAGATACAAAAGAAATTTAAAAATTTGCTAAATAGGTATACATTCCTTAACAAATTCAAAATAAAAATGTATAGGAATGCATAATGTTTATTTTTATCCTAACACTGTTACCCTTTAAAAAATTAAAGAAAACTTTAATAAAAAATGAATTCTATACTAAAAAAAAAATTCTTGTAATTATCCCCAATTGAATAAAATGATATATGTTTAGTATAAATGAATTTCCTGAAATCTTAAAGAGATCATTTAAATATATGTATTTTATATAAGAGCATTTTTCCTTATTATCCAATTACACATTAGCAGTAACAGCATGGGGAACAGTGTTACAGTTACATCCCAGATCTGCATAACTATGAAAAGGATAATGTATACTAACCTTGAGATCTCATGAATGCCAGTATCTCCCTGAAGACGCTACGCCTCTGAAAACATCTTTTCAGTCTGTTGATATCGCCTTATTTTTTCCTTAAAAAAGAAAATATGCTTCAATATGTTATATAAGGTTATATTTTTAAGAAGTAAAGTTGACAACAAGGTGTAAATATAACACAGAGCAAAATCAATAGGATTCTTGGAATATAAAAACAAGGCATTAAATTTAGAACTGAATGATCATACTGTATATAAATTAGTGCAGAAAGAATATCCATCTTAAAAGAATATAGTACATTTCTAATCATTCATATGCTTTCATTCATTTGTTTACCTGTTATTCAATCACCAACTGTTACTAGGGACAAAAATATTAAAGGCACTTTATCTTAGCAATCAACATCACACTAAATTTAAATAACTTTCTCCAGAGATTCATATCTTCAAGAAACAAAAATAAACAAGAAAACCAACCAAAATATTGTAGCTAGATAGTTGATGAAACTCACAATAAATATTTATTAGGATTAGTGAAATAATTTAAAGAGATGATAAAATCCTGGCAGTAATTAAAGGCTTTAATTTTTCCAGACTAAAATGCATCAAATATAATCACTTTTTCTAAAGGACTAACAAACTTTCCATTCTAATAAGTTAAGATAAATCATTAAATCCATATACAAATGTAAACTTTTTCCTTAAACACAACATAGAGAAACTTATGAACTGTGGTTCATTTGTTGTGTTTGCACAACAGCCAGGAATGAACTATCACTGATCATAGCCAATAACAAGAGCTAATGTAAAAGGGCTACGAATGGATAAAACTGCCAAAATCTTTGAGAAAAAAGTTGTCTTAGGAAAATTATGTCTCTAGGAGCCTCTTTCTCTGTTTAAACTTTACGTGTATCTTCATGGATATACATTTTAAATAGCTTTAGAACACACACAACAGTAGCATAGTGTTATCAAATTGTGGTTAGCATTACAGAGTTAATAGAGATAATTGAGTTCAGTTTGCTTCTGAGAAAGCCCAGATTCAGCAGAAGAATGAGAAATTTTGGAAAGATAGATTCAAAATTCAATTTTAAGACATTTAAATGTTAAGAATATTATGCATAACATGATGACATACTGAAGACCATTAAGGCAATAATTTACATCACCTTTGCACTTATTTTGAGGAATATTTCAGAAAATAACTGTCTTCTCTGTTATGATACATATCCTAGATTGCATGTCAAGCAACCGAGAACCAACGAGCAAGCATGCCAACAGAGCTCTACCTGTTTGTAATGTGTCCATTGAATACAGACTTTAAAAACTTATCTGAAATTAAAATCAAATACTAAAAATAAATTAGATGCTGAAATGAATCTGTCTATAAATGTCATTTATAATCTCAACTCTAATTTTCTTGTTAATGAAAATGAATCCCATATTATTTAAATGTCATTTTTATGTATTGAGGTATCATTAAGATTTTATCCTAAAAATAAATAAATTTTTGCTTCTATAAAAAAGTGGGGAAACTTAAATATAAAAACAAATCAAGAGGGAAAAAAAAGTGGAGAAACTGCTATCTAGTTCAGTTCTCCCTATCGTACAAACAGGAAGGCTACCATATATTTGTGATGTGTAGCTAACTCTAAAGGAAAAGACTGTGTTTTTTGACTACCAGTTGGAAAAATTGAAATTTAAAGCATAATTGCATTTTACAACCAAATAAATAAAAGACTTTCTGCAGTCATTTAAGGTAGTCTATAGAGTAAAGCAAAAATATTGGTGCAGAGTACATCATGAGAAATGCTGGGCTGGATGAAGTACAAGCTGGAATCAAGATTGCCGGGAGAAATATCAATAACCTCAGATATGCGGATGACACCACCCTTATGGCAGAAAGTGAAGAAGAACTAAAGAGCCACTCGATGAAAGTGAAAGAGGAGAGTGAAAAAGTTGGCTTAAAACTCAACATTCAGAAAACGAAGATCATGGAATCTGGTCCCATCACTTCATGGCAAGTAGATGGGGAAACAATGGAAACAGTGTCAGACTTTATTTTGGGAGGCTCCAAAATCACTGCAGATGGTAATTACAGCCATGAAATTAAAAGATGCTTACTTCTTGGAAGGAAAGTTATGACCAACCTAGATAGCATATTGAAAAGCAGAGACATTACTCTGCCAACAAAGGTCCATCAAGTCAAAACTATGGTTTTTCCAGTGGTCATGTATGGATGTGAGAGTTGGACTATAAAGAAAGCTGAGCGCCGAAGAATTGATGCTTTTAAACTGTGGTGTTGCAGAAGACTCTAGAGAATCCCTTGGATTTCAAGGAGATCCAACCAGTCCATCCTAATGGAGACCAGTCCTGAGTGTTCATTGGAAGGACTGATGTTGAAGCTGAAGCTTCAATACTTTGGCTACCTGATGCGAAGAACTGACTCATTTGAATAGACCCTGATGTTGGAAAAGATTGAAGGTGGGAGGAGAAGGGGACAACAGAGGATGGAATGGTTGGATGGCATCACTGACTCAATGAACATGGGTTTGAGTCAACTCCAGGAGTTGGTGATGGCCAGCGAGGCCTGGCATGCTGCTGTCCATGGGAGTTGAAAAGAGTCGGACATGACTGAGCGACTGAACTGAACCGAAGTGAAAATTACATACCTGTAATTAACCTATAATTCAGACTTGAGGCTAAGGAACCCTCCGTGATGGAAAAAAAAAAAAAAAAATGGACTCAAACTCTGATCTGTTTGAAGGTTAAGGATGTAAAAGTAAATTTGATGGGCAGGATTGATCCTAACTCAGGTCAGTCAAGTTCCTGAGAGGAAGTCATCACAAAAGTAAAATAATTTTAGAAGAATAAGGCATATTCAATGCCATGTTCCAAGACCTGGAGATATGAGAATCAACACCAGTTCTGGGCACAGTGTGCAGTGGCTGAATCTGGAAACAATTCCAGTTCAGCACCTTGGCTCTCTGGATGTGACTAGGAGACACTGGCTGTGTGAGACTGTGTGAAGAAGTGTGTGTCCACAAGTGAGAAAGAATGTCAAGAGGGGTGGAGCTAGGATCCATCAATCAATAGCACTCACTTGAGACCCAGGCAATGTGTAGAGGAATACCACCTAGATGATATAACCCAGGAAGATGCAGAGGCTGCTGGTCTTCCTTTGGAAGCCCTGTAGGCACATCTACATTCCCACATCTATGGGAACTGCCACTTTCCTGAAATCCTATGTCTATGATGTAATCATGCCTTAAGTAGGATCCCCCCCTAGCGTAGCCTGTTATACTTTTCGTGAATGAGATTGCAATCCCATGGGCAGCCTTAAGAATGACAAGTGACATCTGGGACTGATTTGTGGATACATATAACTATCTCAGGAACTATGAAAAATATTCAAGGAGGGTGGCATTGATGGAATGGAGCATGTATACTATTATAAATGTTGTGTTCATCTAAAAAACCTCAGTTTCTGCTTATGAGTTCCATGAAAAACAAACTGACATAAACCTACATTATTATTTTAAAACGTGCACCTAATACTTACAGTTCACATCTGGTCTTTCCTCATACCTGGGGTTCAATTGAGAAATTCCCTGAGAACCGTTTTTTATTTACAGAAAGTTTTGCAATATTGCAGGGGGAAGGTGAATACCACCTCTTCTAGTTCTAGGCCCATACACATTACTGTAAATCAGCCCAAGATCCCAGAAGCAATTCGGAGTGGCAAGCGAGGGTCAAAGAACTCTCCCATGTTTGTCAACATTTTCTCTAAATGGTACCTTTAGCAGGTCAGTGATGCACCAAGCTCTTGATGGCATGTTTTAATCAATAGCCATGCTAGACTTCACTGAGGTCATTGAAGGTCACATCTCAGTGGTAGCCTTGACTGAGCTATAAGATCAGTTTGTGTTGTTTTTAGTGGGTGAAGCAGTGCTTAGATAGGATGAGATATAACTTGCTTATAACACTCTTTTAACTTGCTCCCATCCTTAAAATATTTATTTTTCTTGCAATTGTGTGGGGATTTTTCAAACTAAGCTTGTTCCTCCAAGGATCATGGAGTTTGAGATCCTCAAGTTGATCACGTCTACATATCTAGGAGCCTGGCTTATATCACAGTTTCAATATGTCAAAAGGAAATATTCTATGAACACAAGTGAAGAAATGTGAATTGTCTTTTCTGTGCTTCTAAGGTGATAATACAACTTGTAAGTTTGGTGCAACAGTTTAGTTACATTTGCAACTGCATCTCAAAACACAGTATTGTGTATTTAATATGCCTGCAACCAGCAAAAGCATCTTTCACTCTGAAGGACAACTTCCTGGACAAAGGAATCTAGCAGGAAACACCAATCTGTCATGTACAGTTTGGCCCTCTTTTTTAAAGACAATAAAACACCACTGAAAATCACATTGATTCTATTTAGATTTATTTTTTTAAGTAACAATACCACTTCATTTTGTACCTACATACACCTGCTAAAGTACAATTATCAAAATACATGTAGCCTTAATCCATTTTTCCTAACATGTGCTGAGCTATAGTGAACAGTATCATATGACCAAAGAACTTTCTAAGATTATAATAGTACTTAGTCATTCTATTTCAGTAAAAGTGGGCAAGAGTTACTGAAACAAATTAAATCAGTCCTAGTTAGGATATTTATATATCAGGTTCACCATGGGATTCTTCCACTCAATCAGCTGTGCTCTCAAGTGTACAAAACAAATCTCTGAAATAGTTCAGATAGATCTCTATTTAAAGAATGGGGAAAGACATAACTATAATTACTAGGAATTTGCAAGAGCTAAAATAAAATTTGGGTGAAAATTTAGGTAAAAATTTAAAAACCCAAAGAAGTAGATAAATTCCAAGAAAATTGTAAGTTAGCAAGACTGACCCAAGAACAGGTGCAAACTTGACTTGACAGATTATCATAAAAGAGATTTAAAATATTTTCAGATTCCACCATCGCAAGAGCAGATAGCATCAATAGGGTGCAGGGAAGCCTTAAAGAATCTTTACAGTAAAAGTCTCCAATAAATCATACACTTCATCAACAAGAAAGTTTCTTGACCTCTACATATTTTTTCCTCATCCCACTCACATTCACATTTCCCCACTTACTGAATTTAGGGTCCATTATTCATCATTGTGGTCTCTCCCTCACACATACACTCACCATGATGGCCTTTTTCCTTTCTTCTTCAAATAAATGTGACAAAAACGGCTAGTTAAACTCATCTCTCTTCCTACTATGAACATATTTTCAGCCTCTCATAGCTGAACAGATGATAATGACTAGAGAAAATGTAGGCTCTTGCAAGTGGGTCCACAGTAGCCGTGTCTGACAATCTTGTTACATTTCCCTTACTAATTCATGCTTCAACTCTATACCACAAAAGGCATCTTTACTTCTTTTCAACTGTCCAACATTTCTTCCCATCTTTTCCAACTCAGTTTATGATATTGCTTCTAAGAAAATTGAAAAAAACCCTATTCAGTTTCCCCTTCTTACCACAATATTGTGTATACTCCTAACACTTATACACACGGAGTCAACCTTCAGTCCTGTTATGATGGAGAAACTGTTTTTTCTCCCACCTAAGGTGATTTCCTTCTCTTAAGCTTTGGATTTCACTTCCTCTCACCAGTGCTAGGTCTTTGCCACTTTAATAATCCCCTTTCTCTTCTGCATCATCATTTCCCCCTCTTTTTACTGGATTATTTCCATTTGTCTGTGAATATGCTGTAATGTCTCCAAACTTAAAAATAAAGTCCCATTCCATCAGTTTCCCCATCTCACTATCACCTATTTCTCTATTCCATTTGTAGCAACTTCCCAGAGGAAGGTATTTTCTGTTTCTCAGATGTAATTTTACATTGAACTCCCCCAAATTAGGCTTAATTTTCGCAGTTCCACTGAAATAACATTTATAAAGGTTATCAGTGAGCTTGAATATTACCAAATCCAATGGTAAATTGTCAGTCATTTTTTTCCCTTAATATCTCAAGAGAGCTTGACTCAGATTTCCTGTATTGACCTCTTCCTTTACCTGGTTTGTAGGATACCACACATAAGGTAGGATTTTCTCCTCATTTGCTGCCCTTTCTTAACTTCTCTGTCTGATTTCTTCCATTATACCTAACCTCTAAAGCCTCTTGTGAATTGAACTTTGAGACTTTTCTATGTGACTCATAGCAAAGCAGATCTGGTCCTGTGTCTTTAAATGCTACTATTTATTCGTGAATCCCAAATGTAGATATGTAGCCTGAACCTCTTCTCTGAGCTTTAGATTCTTATACTCACTGTCTACTCTATAGGTCCACTTACATGGCTAATAGGCTTTTCAAATTTAACATATTAAAAATAGTAATAATAACAAAAGAAAGATAGAAGGAAGGAAGGGAGTAGGAAGGAAGGAAATTGAGAAGGAAGGTAACATACTCCAGGCTTCCTCCCCTTCCTCCAGTCTTTCCCATTTCACTAAGTTGCATCACCATTTACCCAATGACTGGTATTAAAAAACTTCTTTGAGAAATGGCTAATTCTAGGATTGGGGCAGGTAAATATCAGATGAACCTGAAGGATCTTACAGTGATGAAAAGTAAGAAAGGGAAGGAAAAAAAGAGGCACAATCATGTCAGAAGGACATAAGAACTGACCCAAAAGAACTCTCAGTGGTCAACGTTGGAATAATTTAAGCAAGAAAAATTAATGACAGTATTAGATTATAACCCAAAGAATAAAATAAATATCTATGAGTCAATACTGATATAAATAAATGACTGAATCAATGAATAGAGGAGAAGGAACAAATCTCCCTTACATTAAACAAATTATGTGATATATTTATGACTTCACATAAAAATGCATATGTGTCTGAATAATAAAAAATTATTCAACAAAACCAATTTTGAAGCACAGAACGGTTTTTAGATATTGGGTCCACATTTTTTTTTTTCAAGCAGAAACCAACTTTTAAATATAAAATTAATTGAAGGGCTCTTAAATTTACAGAGAAAACAGAGAAAGGCAGCTAGAATTGATCAGATTCCCAGGAAGTGCTTAAATTCTTACAGATGGTCCTAGGAACACAGTTAAATTACAGACTATGTTAGTCAGTGTACTTTCATGCTCAGTTGCAGAAAATAGAAATCAAACCTAAAAAAAGAAAAGCAGCATCCACTGACAGGAATGAAAGAGGAAGATCTTTACAGCATTTGTTCCCTCCACTTTCAGTTAATGAAGCAGTCTACAGTATCTACTTTAATTATTTAGATTCTCTCTCATGGAAACCATGCAGGGTTACTATTCTGCAGGGTAGGAATGCCAAAATAAAGTCTCGAAGGCTTGCTCGCACTGCCCTGATAACTTCCATTATCTCAAAAGAAATGAGAAAAAAAAAACCCCACCAATTTGTTACATAAGAATGTGTCCTTATCTTCTCTGCCACCATAAAATGTAAGAAGCCTCACCAATATTTCCCTGTAGAAAGTGCCCAGAACCTAGTTAGTACTTAATGTTTTTACATACTTTTTCCACATTTCAGAAGCAATGCATGTAGTAGCAGACAGATCTTGGGGATATATAATTATGTAATTAATCTGTCCCCAAATCGGTCTGCTTGTAACATGAAGGAGCACATCCTGCTAATGTCAGGTATAATGTAAGGATGAAGAAAAGAGGGATGCAGTCTAGATATTATATTAGAAAATTTTGTTACAGATCTATCTGTTGCTACACTTCATGATAAATGACTTAATAATAAAGTAATTTTACCATAAAGTGAACAATGAATGAAACTTGGGTGGAGATATTTACTAATAAGAGTAGACAAATGAAGATTCAGTGCAGTTCAAGAAAAGTATTAGTGGCACGACATCGTTAGAAAAAGTGCTTAGGTTCTGGAATACCAAAGAACAGAGGTTGCCATCATTTTTATGTTTTCATCTTTCTTACTTCTGTGACTTTGGGCACATCAGTTTACTTAACATCAGTTTCTTCATCTATTAAATGGGCATATGAACTTCAATTTTGCATTTTGTAGTGAAATCAGTGGTCTCAGGTGGCATTGGTATTAAAGAACCTACGTGCCAGTGCAGGAAATGTAAGAGATGTGGGTTCAATCCCGAGGTCAGCAAAATTCCCTGGAGGAGGGCATGGCAACCCACTCCAATATTCTTGCCTAGAGAATCCCATGGATAGAGGAACCTGGCAGACTACATTCCAACAGGGTTGCAAAGAGTCAGACATGACTGAAGTGACTTAGCATGCATGCACACACTCAGGGAAGTCAGTAGACAAGCAATCCGGAAATGCAATTTTCAGAGAAAGGACAGAGAATGAATACAAACGAGTACCTAGTTGACACACTATGAAGACACGAGCTATTTCACCACCTAAACTACTGGAGCCAGGGGTGGAAGAGACAGCTTCTTGTCTTCAAGAATATAGTGCTAGGAAGCTATGTATGTCTACATGTAGGCAGATATCTTTCATAGATCTTAAGGGAAACTCATAACCCCATATTCAGTGGGAGAAAGTAAGGCCCTCCTATAGTGAGAACAGAGCCAAGTCATGGGGGTGGGAGGATGCACTGAGGTTGTTATTTGAGCCCTAGAACCATTTTTGCCTGCTATGATCTCACCCATGTCTCTCTCAGTTACATGAACTAAGATATCTCTTTTTTGTTTAAGCCAGATTGCATAGAGCTTTTTTCACAAGCAATAAAAAGTCCTGACTAACATAACCATGACTATTAACTGAATATTTTAAAGAAGTGCTAGGACAAATGCCAAGTATTACCAGTAAGAAATGCAATTAAAAAACGGATATAGTTATTTATTACCAGTAAGAGAAATTAAGTGACAGTGATTGTGTTGATAGGTCCTCAGTGAACATCATATCTTAAATTAGAGAATTTAAATATCAAAATAAAAAAAGAAGGAAAGAAATCTAAAAAAGGAAATTTCTTCCAGCTTTTTAAGATAGAAGAACTAGTTGATTTCTTTGATTTGTGCCTGGTAAGCAGACTACAAAAAAATGCAGATCAATACCAGATGGAGGCTATCAAAACAAAAAATGGCCACAAAGAAACAAAAATGTATTTAAAATTAATCTGCAGCTACAATATGTGGGCTTCTAAACAGAGCAGTTTCATTTCCTTTTATCGTACCCCAATGTTGAAGACTTTTTAAATAAAGTGGATGATTCATCCTTTAACTCATTTGCAGAACAGATAAAGGAGACTCAACAAACCATTATATCTATTTATTTGTATTAAAAATTAATATTTCTAGCTTTTCCTTCTTTCACATTAAGCAATATCTATACTTTATCTTTTTACTACTCCCCTGATTTAACTGATTTAATCACTTTGTCCTCATGAAAGTGAAAGTCAGTCAATCGTGTCCGACTCTGCAACCCCATTGACTATACAGTCCATGGAATGCTCCAGGCCAGAATACTGGAGTGGGTAGCCTTTCCCTTCTCCAGGGGATCTTCTAACCCAGGGATTGAAGCTAGGTCTCCCACATTGCAGGCAGATTCTTTACCAGATGAGCCACCAGGGAAGCCCTAAGTGGAAAATAGCATACAGCTTTTTTGCACCATTTTTATATTATTACCATCTGTGTGTGTGTAAATTTCAAATATATTTTTGAAATATTTAATTTAGTTTTTTAGCCTTGACCAACGTCTCCTTGTTTCCTCCATCTTCCAGCTCTGGTAACCACAACCCTATTCTGTTTCTATGAGTTTTCTGTTTTTTAAATATCACATATAAGTGAGATTATACAGTATTTGTCTTTCTCTATCTGACTTATTTCACTCAGCATTAATGCCCCAAATTCCATCCATGTTGTCACAAATGGCAGGATTTTCTCCTTTGTATGGCTAAATAATATTCCACTGTACACACACACACACACACACACACACATATATATTTGTTGCTAAGTCACTTCAGTCGTGTCCGACTCTGTGCGACCCCATAGACGGCAGCGTACCAGGCTCCCCCGTCCCTGGGATTCTCCAGGCAAGAACACTGGAGTGGGTTGCCATTTCCTTCTCCAATGCATGAAAGTGAAAAGTGAAAGTGAAGTCACTCAGTCGTGTCCGACTCTTCGCAACCCCATGGACTGCAGCCTACCAGGCTCCTCTGTCCATGGGATTTTCCAGGCAAGAGTACTGGAGTGGGGTGCCATCGCCTTCTGCATATATATATATATATATATATATATATATATATACACATACACCATAACTTCTTTATTCATCCATCCATTAATGGACACAGGTTGACTATTGCAAATAATGCTGCAGTGAACATAAAGGGTGTAATATTTCTTTTTAAGATATGACTTTATTTCCTTTGGGCATTTACCCAGAAGTGGCAATATGGTTTTAATTTTTTGACGAACCTCATGTTGTTTTCCATAGGTTCCTGGAAACCTATGGAAAACAATTTACATTCCTAAATATACCAATTTACATTCCAATGTAATGTAAATTACACTGGACTGTACCAGTTTACATTCCTACCAGTAGTGTACAAGGGTTTCTTTTCTCCACATTCCCCCCAACATTTTCTATCTCTTGTCTTTTTGATATCAGCTATTCTAACAAGTGTGAGGGGATTTCTCATTGTCATTTTGATTTGCGTTTCCTTGATGATTACTGAAGTTGAGTAATGAGTACTTTTCATGAACTTGTTGGTCCTTGTATGTCTAGAAAAATTCTATTCCATCCTTTGCCCATTTTTTTAATGGATCATTTATTATTCAGTTTCATGAGTTTCTTATATATTTTGGGTAGTAACTCCTTATCAGATATATTATTTGCAAATACTTTCTCCATTCCATAGATTGCTTTTCATTTTTTTGATCATTTTATTTGCTGTGCAGAGCTTTTTAGTTTGGTATAGTATTACTTGTTGATTTTTATTTATGTTGCCTATGCTTTTAGTGTCATATTCAAAAAATTCATTGCCAAGATGAACATCAGAGAGATTTTCCCATATGTTTTCCTTTAGGAGTTTTGCAGTTTCACCTTACATTTAAACCTTAGATCCATTTCAAGTTAATTTTTGTGAGTGGTATATGACAGGGGTCCAGTATCTTTATTGTTATGTGAATATACAGTTTTTTCAGTATCATTTATTTAAAAGACTATCCTTTCTTAATTGAGTGTTTTTGACTCCCTTGTAAAATATTAGTTGGCCAAACACGCCTGAGTTTATCTTAGGGGTGTTTAATCTGTTCCCTTGTTCTGTGTTTTTACCCTAGTATCTTAGTGCTTTAACTAGTATGGTTTTGTAATATAGTTTGAAATCAGGAAAAGTGATGCTTTCAGCTTTGTTTTCTTTCAATGGAACATTTTTAAGTGGATTTTTAAAATAACCTTGAACATTTTTAAGGACCTCTTGTGTTCATGCATGTTAAGTTGCTTCAGTCATGTCTGATTCTTTGCAACTGCACCAACTGTAGCTCACCAGGCTCTTCTGTCCACGGGATTCTCCAGGCAAGAATACTGAAGTGAGTTGCCATGTCCTCTGCACTCGCAGCTGGATTCTTTACCACTAGCCCCACCTGGGAAGCACATTTTATTTAGGTGGGCTTCCATGATAGCTCAGTTGGCAAAGAATCCGCCTGCAATGCAGGAGACTCTGGCTTGATTCTTGGGTTGGGAAGATCTGCTGGAGAAGGGATAGGCTACCCATTCCAGTTTTCTTGGGCTTCCTTTGTGGCTCAGCTGATAAAGAATCTGCCTGTAATGTGGGAGACCTGGGTTTGATCCCCGGGTTGGGAAGATCCTCTGGAGAAGGGAAAGGCTACCTACTCCAGTATTCTGATCTAGAGAATGCCATGGACTGTATAGTCTTTGGGGTCACAAAGAGTCGGACACCACTAAGTGACTTTCACTTTCATACACAAGGCAACAATGATTTTAATATTAAGAAAAATATTTTTTAGCTCATCGTATTAGAAGTTTGAATAAAAATAGGATTATTTTTCAAAGTCTCTAATAGGTAGAAAAATATTTTTAAAACTTAGAGACTCAGCAAAAAAATGCACTGCAAGAAGAAATGCACAAAACTCTTCTGTGGGTAGAATGACAGTTAAATATGGAAAGATATCTGGTATTCCTGGAATGGAATTGTAAAGATGTCAATTTGCCTTGTAGCTCAAATTAACCTATAAATGTAATGTAACTCCAGTGCCATGGTTTGTTTCGCAGTTTGACAATATTCTTATAAAATTCAAATAATAATTATATGAGAATAACTAATATGCAGAGTATATCATGAGAAATGCTGGACTGGATGAAGCACAAGGTGGAATCAAGACTGACAGGAGAAATATCAATAACCTCAGATATGCAGATGATACCACACTTACAGCAGAAAGCGAAGAACTAAAGAGCCTCTTGATAAAAGTGAAAGAAGAGAGTGAAAAAGTTGGCTTAAAACTCAACATTCAGAAAACTAAGATCATGGCATCTGGTCCCATCACTTCATGGCAACTAGATGGGGAAACAGTGGAAAGAGTGGTTGACTTTATTTTTTTAGGCTCCAAAATCACTGCAGATGGGGTCTGCAGCCATGAAATTAAAAGATGCTTGCTCCTTGGAAGAAAAGTTATGACCAAGATAGACAGCATATTAAAAAACAAAGATGCTACTTTGCCAACAAAGGTCCATCTATTCAAAGCTATGGTTTTTCCAGTGGTCACGTATGGATGTGAGAGTTGGACTATACAGAGAAAAAGCACCGAAGAATTGATGCTTTGAACTGTGGTGTTGGAGAAGACTCTTGAGAGTCCCTTGGACTGCAAGGAGATCCAACCAGTCCATTCTAAAGGAAATCAGTCCTGAATACTCTGGAAGGACTGATGCTGAAACTGAAACTCCAAAACTTTGGCCACTTGATGCAGGAGAAGAAGGGGATGAAAGAGGATTAGATGGTTGGATGGCATCACTGACTCAATGGACATGAGTCTAAGTAAACTCTGGGAGTTGTTGACAGACAGGGAGGCCTGGCATGCTGCAGTCCACTGAGTTGCAAAGAGTTGGACATGACTGAGTGACTGAACTGAACTAATAGAGTTCTTAAAGAGTATAATAATATACTGTGTTTCTGTTTATAGTAGTGAGTTATAGAAAATTGGGAACTTTTATGTGAGATAAAATTTACTACAGAGTCAGTATTGTTGGTTTAGGCATAGCCATCTAGATGATGAAATAGAAAATTACAGACACTGATCCTACTGTATATTAGAATTTGGTTCAGGAGGAGGACAGAACTTCAAATAGCAAATATTATATTACTCAATATATGATTTTAGAAAAACTGAAAAAATTGTCTATTTTACACAGTATGCCATCACAATTTTCAATTGATCCAATGATCTAAATTTTTAATAGAAATCTATAAAAGTTTTAGAGGAGATTATTTGTATGCAATTAATCTTGGGAGCTGAGATCTGCCTAAACATTTCTTAAAAGCCAAATCCATGAGTATATTTGCCCACATAACATAGTTCTGTGGCAAACATATACAGAGTTGACAGACCAGTGACAAAATAGGAAGGATCTTATCACATAAATGTTAATGTAATAATACTTAATATAAAATAATAAAAGAGAAAATCATGATAAAAAGGAACTAAAGTAGACCACTTATACACACAAAAAAGGGTAAATAAATAACGTAAATAATTTGCTTTCTACTATTCAGAGAAATTCAAGTGAAAGCATTAAGGAAATATAAGTCTTTACCTACCAAATTGGCCAGGTATATATGCACAGAGAGAGAAAAAAAAAAAAAAAGCCTAGTTAGTTTGGTAACTAACTAGGGGGATTACTTTAGTTACTAGAAGTGAGCACATGAATTGGTAAAGCTTTCTGGAGAGCAATTAAAATGATACGTTTGAACTATGATTTCTATCTTTGGGAAAAATTATAAGCATGTTATAGCAGCAGTAACTGTATTAGTGAAAAATTCTAGAAAGCTATTGTAATGAATGGAGACACTAAGTCTTAAACTAAAATAAATTAATATAAATTGAGAAAATATATAATCGTGAAATATTGAGAAACCCATGCCACTATTCAGAGAAAACTTAAGATTTTCTGTTTCTATAGCAAAATACAATGGACATGAACTTGGGCAAACTTCGGGAGATGGTGACGGACAGAAAGGCCTGGTGTGCTGGAGTCCTTGGAATTGCAAAGTGTCAGACAAGACTGGGTGACTGAACAACAGCAACAATAGGAAATATGTGTTTCCCTTTCTGTTTCTAGATCTTATTGCTTTCATACCTCATGTGCGATATATTACAAATGGGATGAATCTGCAAAATAATTTTGCAATTAATGTGAAGTATTTATTAATTTGAATATATTTTTATGTCAATGGATACATTTGTTCAATTCTTTTTAGTGGCCACATGGTAATCTATTGTATCGGTGTTCCATATATTATTTAAACAATTGCATAGTATATAGTTTCTTTAAAATTTTTCACTGTAGGGAAAATATTGCAAAAATTAAAGCTAAATTTTTTAATATTTATTTTTAAGTAATAAACTTTAAGTATATTTATTAAAAATATTTGTGTTCTCATCTTAAAATATTGAATTCTAATATTGATATTAATAAATTTAAAACTATGTAGGAAGTTTGGAAAGTGATTTCATTTATACTGACAATATTATATGCATAGTTGGAAACTTCATGAACATCTTATATAAAAACATTTTTCATATGGGTCTGTACCCATTGAGGAAGACCCTAAATTGTATCCAGCAATCTTAATCATTGGGTTAGCATAAAAGGTCATTTGGGTTTTCCTGTAATATCTTATGGAATAACCTGAATGAACTTTTTGGTCAACCCAATAATTTCTATACAGTTAGCCTGTTTTAGTTCACTCATTTCACATTTAAGATGACAGAAATCATTTGATCAATTAAGACATGTACGTTTTAGAAAAAGTCATGAACATACCAAACAAAAATAAATTTATTTAGGACCGTGTATTAAAAGAATCAAAATAATTGGGGAATTACTTGGTGACCTAGTGGTTAGGACTGGGTGCATTCACTGCTGTGACAGGGGTTTGGTCCTTAATTGGGGAGTTAAGATCTCATAAACCACTGAGTGTGGTCAAACAAACAAAAAAAAAGGAGCCTCTGGAAAATAAATTCTATAATGAAACTCAAAATAATAATAATGATAATAATTATTTGAAACATCTAGTACAATGCTTGGCAAATGACAATGCTTAATAAAGCTTGCTATTATGATTATTAACATTAAGTAATATGGGGGACATATGGTTGTGAGAGCTGGACTGTCAAGAAGGTAGAATGCCAAAGACTTGATGCCCTTGAAATGCGGTGCTACAGAAGACTCCTGAAAGTCCCTTGGACAGCAAGGAGATCAAACCAGTCAATCTTTAGGGAGATAAACCCTGAATATTCACTGAAAGGACTGATAGTGAAGTTGAAGTTCCAGTATTCTAGTCTTCTGATGTGAACAATTGACTCATTGGAAAAGTCCCTGATGCTGGGAAAGATAGGGAGCAGAAGCAGTAGAGGGCATCAGAAGATGAGATGGCTGGAAGGCATCGCCAATGTCATGAGCATGAACTTGGGCAAACTCCAGGAGATGGTGTGGGACAGGGAAGCCCAGCGTGCTGAAGTCCGTGAGCTCACAAAGAGTTGGACGTGACTGGGCAACTGAACAGCAACAACAACAATGTGGGGGAAATAAAAGACACAGTTCTTGACATCAAGGAACTTAAAATATTGCAATTATAAATTCCAACAGTTTCCATATTCTAGCTGCAAAACTAGCGAATGCTAAAAAAAGTAAGAGTTGCTCTGCTGAAAATAACAATTCTTATTTAGGTTGTTATCCTGAATTTCATTCATTCTTTAATTTATCATCAAAATATCTCATTTTGAGAGGACTTTTTAAATATATATGCTTCTTTGTTAGTATCTGTAAATTTTAGTTAAGTTTACTCCTTGGTTTGCTTTTGCAGTTCCTCTAGCTTTATGCATATATATTTTTTAAAATCTAGGCCAAATACATGATATATGTTTTATGCAGCCACGATCTTAGCATAGTATTTTAGTGCTGATTAATGACCATCATAATAGTTAGATTAATCTTCAATTCCGTTAGTAAGTAAAAAGTTCTAAAAGTGTGTGTGTATGTGTGTGTGTGTCTAGAATTATGAATGTATATATCTGAAATATGTACTACTCTAAGCCAACATAATGGTTGCCATAGAAACAGCAAACAGCAAAAACTCACAGCTGACATAGCAAGAAGATAAAGGGCAACACTTTTGGAGAAATTGTGAAATACAACAGGCCAAAAAGTTAGAAAAATTAACTGTGTTTAAAATTAATAGTCTTTATTTCTTCCAAACAAGTTTCCTCAAAGATGGAATTAAATACCCCAAATGCTGGCACTATTAAGATTCAAAATATATACATTTTTTTAAATGTAGAAACTGTAGGCATTAGTGCAAATTTTAAAATGAAATATGTTAAGTAGTCTTCATGAATAAAGTAATTTATTAATATTATTTAAAACTAAAATATGTACAATTTTTATATCTACTAACATTATCATTGAGCATAAAAATATATACTACTGAATGCATTTCAGCCTCCAAACATCACAATTAGTGGTACCCACTATTGTAATTCAGC
Organism: Bos javanicus; assembly: GCF_032452875.1. Lineage (NCBI taxonomy): Eukaryota > Metazoa > Chordata > Mammalia > Artiodactyla > Bovidae > Bos > Bos javanicus. Next base: position 30,873,083 of record NC_083869.1, read on the forward strand.
CAGAAATATCTAGTGCTTTTAGTATTTGGTGAAGCAGTCTTTACCAGCTTTCACAGTGCTTTGATAATCATTTTGATAGAATTTGCTTTTAGGTTTTTATTTCTATTTTTTGTCATGCTAAGACCACTGCAGATATCCATGAAGGATCTTAAAATGATTTAATAGTTCATTATATAAACCAAATTTCATAATATTTCATGCAGATTTCTAGAGTTATAAATTACATAAATCTTTATTACCACTCCATTATTATAATAGTTGTGAGATGAGATAAAACCAAATGCAAAAAATTGAGTGTCCATTTCAATTTTATCTCACTACAAATACCTCCCTACCTGAAAATTAAACGCCATTCAAAGAAAATGCCTTTCTAGTTTTTAAGTATTGATCCTTGGTTGAAAATAAAATATTTATGTTTTGCTATATTTATTATGATTGCCCTTTCTTCATTATGCTTAAAAACTGTAATTTTAACCTTAATCTAATCCTCAATAGAATTCAGTAAATTTCAGACATTTATTATTATAGTTCATGCCAGATCACTGCAGCTGAACACATAAAACATATGGTACAACAATTCTGTGGCCCTAACACATTCCCAGTTTATTTCCAAATGGTTCAGACAAAAAAGAAGCAACATTAAAAAAAAAGAAGCAACATTTTCAAACTACAAACAAGTTCTTTCCAGAGTGAAATGGTTAAATATTGCAGCCAGTTCAGAAATAGCAACTGGCTTTTTTTTTTTTTTTTTTAAGCAGAACCAGGTTTAATTCTTTTTTACATTCACATGCACACAAATATACTTCCCTCGAGCTGTCAGAAAGCATCAGATTGCCTGATTTGCATGATGAATTTTAAAATCTTTTGAGAAACACAAGGACATTTGCTTCAGGCACTATGATTTTATCATCACCATCATAAACAGCAAGTAGAATGCCAGTCAACCTCTGGTGATCCAACCAAAGCCAAAAGGTCTTAAGACTTTGAATGGTTAGTAGAACCATTGTTAATAGAATGGTTAGTAGAATTTTAATCACCTAAATTCATGTGGATCCATTTTTCAAGTCACAGTATTTCGCAGTTCGATAATCATCTCTTTATTGCCCATGATCACTCTGGATGACCCCAAAATCAAAGTATGATTCTTATCAAGAAGCTTAAAAACTCAAATACTGTAAGAAATATTTGTAAACAAATTATATTGTCAGACAAAAATATTATGATCAGTAATGTAAAGGTGGTGTCTTTACTATTTAATTCAACTCTAATTCTCATAGTGTTCGTGAAATACCACTACAATATCAATTGCATCTATAGATATCCTGAGTAAAAAAGAGATGTGAGAAAATGGAAGATTTTTCTATAGTTTTCTATTTTGGATTTCATGCTAATAGGGTCTTATCCCTTGAATGACGTGAGAAATAGTACATTAATACCACCAGAATTATCTTTATAATGAGTTTCTGTAATACCTAACTGAGAGTTAAAACCACAAGTGATGTGCTGTTTTCCTAGATTTACTATGATATAGACATATAAAATTTCATTTGAAACTTGGTCTAATTGTGTTTTTATATTTAAAGTCAAATTTAAGTTTTTCAGGGCTTAAAACAAGCAAATATGAAAGCCAGTTCTTTACCTAACCAGTAAAACAATATAATTACTGCATTTAGTCAGAAGATGTGACTGAGTCTCATTGAAATGCAAGGTAAGAGGGTTTTTGAAGTCTTGAATTATTGAACAAGTAATGTAGGGTCCTAGAGTTCAAGCGATGGAAGGGTATCATTATCTTTTTTTTCTTCAGGGAATCAAGGATGACCATTCACCCTTCTGGCAAAAATGGAATGCACAGGGTTCTATTTCTAAGTAAATCAAAGAAATTTCTATTTGTTAGCTGCTGTTGAAGATGCACACTGCAAACTGCATCTCACCTACTTTCATCGTAATATTTTCACATTATCACAAGTAGCATTATGTCACCAAGACAAACCAATTTCATTCATGTAAACATAAAACATGTTTGCTCTAAGATATTTCCATCATTGTCAGGGACACACAAAGTCTCAACAGTCTGCCCTGTCACAGAAAGAGGAAGAGGAATTGTTCATTCACACTCAAATTGAATTCTCTGTCCAGTATTTCTTTAGGCTCATTGAATTTATTCATAAACTCATCCCTGGTATTGTATTACAGCCAGGAAATCATACTTTCTATAAAACTTTAAAAAAAAGGCAACAGAAGATGAGGTGCCAATTACCTTCACCAAAAGATGTGCTCATTCTGTTTCTAAGAGGAGATGGCACAAAAGATAAAGCATGTCTTTGACTTGATGATTTGGGTCCTCTACTTAAATAGTGACGAAACAGACCTGTTAGAGAGCAGCACAGTCTAGAGAAAGGCCGACCCTCTAGGGATCTACAATAAAGTTCTCTACCACTATCTCACATCTGGATTCTTGTCAAGTTAATCTCCCTTGGCTGTGGTCTCCGTATCTGTAAAATAAGGGCGTCTATCTAGATGTTCTCAAAGGCTCTACTAGTTCTAAAATTCTTTGAATTCAAAATGAGGGTTGTCAGTACTAATTTTTTTTTGTCTTACTCATATAAAAGATCATTGGATCCTCTAAAAAAATTAAAATGGAATTTCTTCCTCAATTGCCCAATTTTATAAAATAATCTCCAGTTTTATACTGGAGATCAGGCTGAGAATAACCCACAGAAAACAAGAAATCTCCCCATTACTGTTACATTTCCATCTATTCTTTTTGGCCCCTCCTCCCCACTGTTTATCCCAAATCAGAGTTTTGATCACACATTCAATTACAAGTTGTTCAATGATTCCTATCTCTGTTTTCTTACAGAGGAGTATCAGTAAATATTTCCCTCAAAACCCTTGAAAATTTGCAACAAAGATGCTGAAAAAGCTAATCAAACGTTGCAGCTGCTTTCTTTACTAGCCTGCCATCTCTGTACACAGAAGATGTCTCCTTCTCCACAGACTTGTGCCGTGGTGATGAAACAGAAAAGTTGTGACCAGATAGCAAAGTAGTTATCAAATAGTTTATTTCATCAAAATAAAACCACTCTCCACTCAAACTTTTACCCTCCAGGGAACTGTTCAGGTGCTCATAACTAGTGCCTGACCTATAATTTTTCAAACCCCTCTAAACCACCAGAACATCACTTTCATCTGGAAAGTATCTTGAACTGCAATTGTAAGAGCGGATGGTGTTTAAATGAACATTATAGGTACTTTGTGAACTCACAAGCTATAGAAATCAATAGGCACCTTGCATAGAGAAGGCCTGAAATTGATTTTTCCAGGAGAGAGTCAATTTGTAACTTTAGGAGAAGCACAGACACCAGGGAGGGGGTTTAAGCATGCTGCAGGCTTAAAAAAAAAAGTGTGAAAAATGCACTGCACTAGAGGAGGAGAATCTCAAAGAAAGAGGGTCTAGGTTGGTGGTGTTTTTCAGAAATGGCTAAAGGGGAACGAGTTGAGAAATACTAGGAGACCCTGCCATTCTCTGGGACTTGCAGAATGAGCGCTCTCAAGGGACACACAGAAGGTATTTAATAGAGTGTTCTGAGGGTCTTGAATTTAAAGGCATACTGTTGCTTTTTGAAGGACAAGGGCATCCAGTGGACTCTTTCTCTCCAGTTTTAAAAAATTTGTCTGAAATTATAAAAATAATGTATTTTGTTCTTGAAACTGGCCAAGAGAGTAGATCTTACATTCTCACTACCACCAAAAAAGAAAAAAAGTAATTATGTGAGATGATGAAAATGTTTTTAGTTTGACTGTGGTAATCATTTCACAATGCATATGTGTATTAAAATATCATGTTGTGCACATTGCTGCTGTTGCTGCTAAGTTGCTTCAGTCGTGTCTGATTCTGTGTAACCCCATAGACGGCAGCCCACCAAGCTCTTCCATCCCTGGGATTGTCCAAGCGAGAACACTGGAGTGGGTTGCCATTTCCTTCTCCAATGCGTGAAAGTGAAAAGTGAAAGTGAAGTCGATCAGCCGTGTCCAACTCTTTGCGTCGCCATGGACTGTAGCCTGCCAGGCTCCTCTGTCCATGGGATTCTCCAGGCAGAGTACTGGAGCGGGGTGCCATTGCCTTCTCCAGTTGTGCACATTAAATATATATAATTTTTATTTATCAAGAAAGTATAAAAATTGTCTAAAAATTAATCTGTTCACTCAATATAGGAGTCTAAGCATCATTTGCCTCACTGGTGGCTCAGACAGTAAAGAATCTGCCTGCAATGCAGGAGACCTGGGTTCAATCTCTGAGCCGGGAAGATCCCCTGGAAAAGGAAATGGTAACCCACTCCAGTATTCTTGCCTGGAAAATCCCATGGACAGAGGAGCCTGGTAGGCTACAGTCCATGGGGTCACAAATTGGACAAAACTGAGTGACTTCACTTTAACTTTCAAGCATCATTCAGTGTTCAGTGCTCTTCCAGGCACCATGGATGACAGGGAGGTACTGATAAATTTCAGACAAAATGTATCCCCCCAATAAATCTAACTTCCCTTTGTAACCAGAGAATCTTATTCTGCAAACAGCTATTGTTTTCTCCCTTTGCCTGAGTGTTCCTTTATCTTCTCCCTACTGTTTTATACTTTGTACAAGTTCATTAGAACTAAGTTCTACTTTAGTCAAGAGATAAATAATACAGAGGCTAAACATTATTATAAAGTTTTACCTATTTTTATTCTAAATCCTTCTAACAGTGATGATGGAGAATTCATGAAAACCAAACGATTTTTTGAATTCTTGGAGGTTGGGGAGAGGAAGTTTAAAGATGGAATTAGAGGGGTCACATTGTATAAATGTCAGTGTGTGGAGAAGGAAATGGCAACCCACTCCAGTACTCTCGCCTGGAAAATCCCATGGACGGAGGAGCCTGGTGGGCTACAGTCCTTGGGGACACAAAGAGTCGGACATGACCGAGTGACTTCCCTTTCTTTCTTTCTTTGGTGAGCTAAAAAAAAAAAAAAAAAACCCAAACACAAATGCCCTACAAAAATAATTCTAGGAAATACTATTGTGAAAAAGAAAAAACTTCTCTTTTGTATTGGATAATTTTTACTTTTATTTAAGGAATGTACCTTTAAAAAGAAATTTATACCAGTCAGGGTGAACTTAAGGGGCTTTTACTGACGTTTTTTAGTTTTTCTTTGAATGATACTAACTCTTCTAAAAAATAATTTTAAAATCACATGGTGTTGAATGGACATGGATACGTTAGAAAAGATTTGCCTGTTTCAAAGTCTTCATATGAGCATCTGTCATAAAGAATGCAACTTAAAATGGCTACAACCTCAAGTCTGAATGTATCACACTAAATTAAATGATGCTGTTCATATTAACAGCATAGGAGAAGTATATATGTACGTATGTATGCTCAGTGACTCAGTCATGTCTGACTCTTTGCAACCCCATGGACCGTAGCCTGCCAGACTCCTCTGTTCGTGGGATTTTCCAGTAAGAATACTGGAGTGGGTTGCTATTTCCTTCTCAAGGGGATCTTCCTGACCCAGGAATCAAACCCATGTCTCCTGTGTCTCCTGCATTGGCAGGCAGATTCTTTACTGCTGAACCACTTGGGAAGCCCATATATGTGTAGAAAGCTACATTTACTGTAGTGCGTGAATCTGGCCTTTGGTTTGAGGTTAACCAGTGTTCAAACAATTACAGAATCTTAGGGTTTCCAAGGCTTTCATTTCGGAGTAGCATTCTTTTAAAAACAAACATCAATTTCTCACCCTGGAAGTGAATGTTTTGTACTCAGTACTGCAAATATTCCACAACTCATTAACCAGTATTAGACGTTCAAAAGAGCTCAAGTGATTTAGATTTCAAAAGGATGGCTCTGCTTCAGAAAGCTGAAGACACACAGGAAATTATTTTCACTTGCTATTTGCTTACCTTAGTTTGGACTCATTTCTGCCTCACATACTCACTCTGCAGAGATAAACAGGAGTAGACTACTGAGAGTTAATGAACCCAAATGGTATCATGTTTTACAAATTAAGTCTGTTTTGATAAACAGCTGAGGGGCAAATATAAGCCAATGGATGCAGATAAAAATTCCAAGAATCGACTATACAACACAGTTTAGAGTACAATCTGAAATACAGCCTCAGACACTCACCAGTAAAATGGTTAGAAGTGGATGGATTGACACTATCAACACTGGCAGCACTGTCACAGCTAAAAACTTCATCGTCGGATTCCTGCACAGAGGAGCAGGGGAAGGAGCCATCAATTTCCTCCAACTTCCCCTTGAAAATTCCACTCATCGCTGCAGCACTGTCGCATGTAACTGTAACGAGCATGGGAACAACAGAGTACTGAAACATCTGACCACTGATTGCACAATCTAGGTCTCCAAGTCGTTCTTTGGAGGTGGCGGGGAGGGCTGTCATTTTTTGAACCACATCTGCCAGACTATCATATCCATGCAGAAATAATTCTTTCCATAATGTTCGAAAGTATTTCTACCCTGATTCATTGTTATTTGCATTCTCATTCTGACAAGAGTATTTTATAAGAAAAAGTCAAAATTAAAAATGTGAAATCAGAGGGCTGCATAAGGAAATATGTTTCAGCGTTTTGAAACGTCAAAACAGGAGTCAAATACATTTATTTGATTTGTTCTAGTAAATCGTGTTCTGTCATTGACAGAGCCAAGGTTCAGAACGAAATAGATCACTCACTTGCATGCTGTCATACCCAGAGCATACTGATTAGGGCATGTCTATCTTGCTTGGGATTTCTTTCTTTCTCAGGTACAAAGGTGTCTACTTTCCTGGGGCTCTTTGTCCGTCAAAAATCAAATTGGTTGCTAGGAACGGCTGTACCTACAGAATTTAGATGCCTTATTGTGTTTCCAGTCAGTTCAGCAGAGCTACAGGGAATTCTGGAATCCTGTACCATGGAGCCTGGCTGAATAAATTTTATACAGGCTAAATCACAGTCCCTAAATCTTTTGCTGGATAAAATATTAATTTGAGCCTCTTCATTCTTTGTATCAACATGGTCACTGAAAGCCAGTGTGAGGTAGCCTGATACATTTTTTTAAAATTGTTAATATCAATTTAGATGAGTCATTAGACCTCTGAGAGTAATAATTTCCTCATAGCCATAAAGTAACTGATGATAATCAGTGGTTGCAAACACAAATTCTTACAATGGCAGTTAATTTCAATGAGTAAAGAGGATCAGATATAATAAAATCATCTCAGTCCTCTCATTTTTCTCCTGTTATTTGTAACAAAGGTATCAAGAAATACTTCTCTACCCTAAGAAAAATGATAGCGTAGGAACCATAATAAATGATCTCACAACCAAAGAGACCATGGGTAGTAAACAGCGTAAACTGTGGAAAACTGGAGATGCACACACAGGCCAAGGCGGGAAGCCACTACTTAGGTCCAGGTCATTTCACCTCCATGTTCTCCCAATATAACCCACTCTAAAATCTGGCCAATGCCCCATTCACATTCAGAAGCAATCCTTTACACTGTTAGCTTTCACATGTCCCACCTCCTTATTAATTTTGTTTATAAAATTAAAATTAAGGAGTGATTCTTATGTTACTTTGTAATGTAAAGCCCGTCTTAGATTGGCTCTATAAGATAGACAACGCTTTAGATCTGTGGCTTAGAAGGATTAACAGAATAAGTATTCAAAACATTCTCTTCCATACTAGCCCAACACAATACCTGAAATGCCTTTGCTAGAGACACATAAATTGGGAGAACAAACTTATTTTACAAAGATGCTTGCATAAAACACGCTACCAAGGAGAGGTGGTATCTTAAGCCATCAAACCTCAGCATGGCAATCCTATCTGTAACAAGGAACAAATCAAAATAGACTTTCTTAAAAAGTCTGGCTACTTTCATTTGCCTCTCAGTGACCTCATGGAGTCTCAATGTTGGTACCTCATGTCAATTTTGGTAGCTATACTTCTGTGGGGGAGTATTTGCTCCAAGTCCTTCCATTGACTAGCTTCCTCTGTTTCTATATTTTCTGCTTTCTAGTATTCTTAACTGCATACAGTTTTATTTCTGAGATAACATCTTCTATTTTATTTTGAAAACCTCAACACTAAACACCAATTCTCTTGTTCTTTTAATATATTCCAGTTCAGATTGTTGAGTAAGGGAATCTGAGTGTGTTCATTCAGATATTTATGCCATTCTAATAGAAAAGAAATCTGTTTGTTTTCCATACTTCAAGGGGCCATTTATTATTTATTCAATAAACATTTCTTGAGCTTCTACCATGTACCAGTGACTATTTTAGATGCTGCTGCTAAGTTGCTTCAGTCGTGTCCGACTCTGTGCGACCCCATAGACGGCAGCCTATCAGGCGCCTCCATCCCTGGGATTCCCCAGGCAAGAACTCTGGAGTGGGTTGCCATTTCCTTCTCCAATGCATGAAAGTGAAAAGTGAAAGTGAAGTCGCTCAGTTGTGTTTGACTCTTCGAGACCCCATGGACTGCAGCCTACCAGGCTCCTCTGTCCATGGGATTTTCCAGGCAAGAGTACTGGAGTGGGTCGCCATTGCCTTCTCCATTTTAGATGCTAGAGAATGCTAAAGTAACCACACAGGAAAAAAAATCATTCCTCTAACAGTGCTCCCCTACTCAGTGTTGTTGGGGAAAGGGTAAATAAACAGATAAGTAAATTACGTATGATATATGTTCTATGGAGTTAAATACTATGAAGAAAGTTAAGCGGTCAAGAGATATAGCGATCAGAAATTTGGCTGTTAAAGAACACTGCATTTTGAATTAATTGGTGAGCTCATGTTAGAGTAAGGAAAGTAAGGGAGCCAGTCAGTCTGACATTTGGGTAAAGAGCAGATCAAGCTATAGGAGGCAGGTGCCCAAGGTCCTGGTCTGGGCATAGGAGGCAATGAGTTTAAAGACAAGTGGTGGGGGCTAAATTGTGTAGAGACTGTCAAAACTTTGGATGTTACTCTACATGAGCTAGAGGGCTTAAGTAGTGGAGTGATAAGATCTCACTTATACTTTAAAAGGACCACTCATTCGCCTATTGTTTCATTTTTTTTAAAAAGAGGGCTTATGATAAAGGAGTGGGCTTTCCTGGTAGCTCAGTTGGTAAAGAATATGCCTGCAATGCAGGAGACCCCAGTTCAGTTCCTGGGTGGGGAAGATCCGCTGGAGAAGGGATAGGCTACCCACTCCAGTATTCTTAGGGGCTTCCTTGGTGGCTCAGCTGGTAAAAAATCTGCCTGAGATGTGGGAGACCTGGGTTCAATCCCTGGGTTGGGAAGATCCCCTGGTGAAGGGAAAGGCTACCCACTCCAGTATTCTGGCCTAGAAAACTCATAGACTGTATATCCATGGGGTCACAAAGAGTCGGGCATGACTGAGCGACTTTCACTTTCACTTCACTTATGATAAAGGAAAGGTAGATTTGATGGGGAAATGGAAAAGTCTAGAATTAAGGAGGACTTAGCAGCTCAGATGAATAGTTCAAATCAGAACCTGATAAGTCAGAGGGCTTGAGATTTCTTCTGGGGGAAAAGAATTTAGAAAGAGGTTAGAAGGGTGAGGAAGGTCAAAGTGCTTCCCAAAGCAATGTGGTTACTTAATTTTACCTACAATCACCTCTGGTATCTAAATCTAACAAATATTTGAGGATAATGGGAGCCACCTTACCTGTTAGGTTTCAAATAGGACCAATTCTGATATATCTGAGCACTTTGTGATACTGCTTTGGCAAATAAAATTAACAATGAAAATGTAAGCTTTCTTTCATTATTCTAAAGAAATACTTTTAATTTGGTAGAGAAGAGGCATTATATGGAAGGTGACCATTATCAAAGATTTACCTATTGATGGGAAAATGGAGGCAAAGAGTTAATAACTATTTTATCCACCACCTTCCCCAAAGTTACTCATTTAAGATTTTTTTCAACGTAAAATCCATAATTACTACTTGTTACTGCAAGGGTTATAGGACTCTGGCTTGGAGCTGACCCTTTTTGAAGGCCATTGGTTGGAGAATCTCTCTTATCTGTAAGCAAATTATGGAGATTTTAAAAGAACTGCAGAAAACCTCCTAAAAACGGAGAGCTGTTGACAGATTTTTTAAAATGTTGATGTACTCTGTTTATTAGTTATAGGAAACTATTTGGAAGTTTTTCTTTAATTGGTATGAAATCAATGTAAATAATTTGTGTGAATTTGCTCACATTTTTACTTTTAGTTCTAGTGACCTTGAAGAAAGTTGAATAGTCATTAAGGAGAAAATGAACCATGTAATTACATAGCTCAGTAAATACAAAGAAAGGGTGGGAAAAAATGTCTCAAAGCAAAAGAAATACTTGGAGAGAGAGAAGAAAAGAGATTCATCCTACTTTGTGCTTGCCAATTTGATTCTGCTATAGTGTGCTCCAGTTGTAGTACCAAAATTGCAATGTTACAATTATTTCCATGGCAACAGACACTGAGCTCATGCAGGAGAAGTTAAATTGTGAGAGAAATTAAGATGCTACCCCCATTCAGATGTCTGTAGTAATAGGTGGGAAGGAAGAACAGAATTATTATAAATATCCTTGATTGAATTTGTCCCAGCCACATAGCCCGGGGAGAGCAATTCTAAACAATATTAAGTCACCCTATAACTCAGAATGCTCTTTTGAAAGTACATGGCTGGAAGAAACTGTTAGCAGAGAGGAGTATGAATGACTTAATTTATATTTTCTAGCACCTAAACAATTACAATATTTGTTAGAAGTCAAAGGTTTTAGAATTCTAATTCAGGGTCCCCTAACAAGGTCATATGTGTCCTAGGTCCAAAAAAAAAAAAATGGAGTTAAATTAGGTTTTCTTTACCTAACTTAGAGGAATGCAGTATTGTTACTGATCCTACATCCAACAATTCCTTTTACAGAGGTATATATTTCCTTAATACTTTTCCTAATATGAAAACAGTTAAAATTTTGTTTGTCAGTCAAACATGAGTCATATTTTAATTAAAATATTCAAAACAATAGCTGAATGCTTTTATACAAAACTAGACACTCGGAGAAGGCAATGGCACCCCACTCCAGTACTCTTGCCTGGAAAATCCCATGGACGGAGGAGCCTGGTGGGCTGCAGTCCATGGGGTCGCTAAGAGTTGGACACAACTGGAGTGACTTAGTAGCAGCAGCAGCAGCAGACACTCAAATACACTGTCTAGGTGTGTCATAGCTTTTCTTCCAAGGAGCAAGTGTCTTTTAATTTCATTGCTGCACGGTCCACAGTGATTTTGGATTCCAAGAAAATAAAATTTGTCACTGTTTCCACTTTTTCCGAGATAGTGTATTAAAAAGCAGAGACATCACTTTTCTGACAAAGGTCCATATAGTCAAAGCTATGGCTTTTCCAGGAATCATGTATGGATGTGAAAGTTGGACCATAAAGAAGACTGAGTGCTAGAGAATTGATGCTTTTTAATTGTGGTGCTGGAGAAGACTCTTCAGAGTCCCTTGGACAGTAAGGAGGTCAAACCAGTCAATTTTAAAGGAAATTAGTCCTGAATATTCATTGAAAGGACTGATGCTGTAGCTGAAGCTCTAATACTTTGACCACCTGATGTGAAGAGCCGATTCATTGGAAAAAGACCGTGATGCTGGGAAAGATTGAAGGCAGAAGGAGAAGAGGGTGGCAGAGGACGAGATGTTAGATAGCATCCCTGATGCAATGGACATGAGTTTGAGCAAACTCCAGCAGATGGTGAAGGACAGGGAAGCCTGATGTACTACAGTTCATTGGATCACAGAGTTGGACAAGACTCAGCGCCTGAACAGCAACAATGCTGGATTCTAAGGTGGTGGACAAGATTCCCCACCCTCTAGTGGGCATTCTTTATATAACCCCAGGGTTGTGAATAGGGTGAAATATTACTCTTTCCACATCATATGGCAAAGGAAATTTGCATATGTAACGGAAGTCCCAAATCAGTGACCTAGTAGATTATCTAGGTGGGCCTGACTTAATCACATAAAATTGAGATTCTCTCTGGTTGACTTTGAAGATGGAAGGGGTCATGTAACAAGAACTATGTGCAGCCTCTAGATGCTAACAGTGGCTCTAGCCACAGCAAAGGAGGAAGCAGGGACCCTATAAGCACAAGGAACTGAATTCTGCCAATGAGCTTTGAAGTAGATTTTCCCCCAGAGTGATCAGATAAGAATTCAACTGAGCTGACCCTGCGTTCAGCCTTATGAGACATTAGGCTAAGAATTTAGCCACACTCTGTCAGGCTTCTGATCTACAGCACTATATGCTAAAAGCAGGCATTGTTTTAAATTGTTAAGTTTGTGGTAATTCATTCTAAGGCAATAGAAAAGTAAGACAACATATATTAACTTTTTTAACTTTGTTGTATACATATGAGGTAAGCGTTATTATTGGTAAGCATTGTTATTAATATCATTTTCAGATTAAAAACTAAAGTACAAAGAGGTTAGATAATGAACCAAGGTCATAACTAGTCTTACAGGCAGCATTCCAACCCAGGTGTTTTGGTTCTTGAAATCATATTTTAATCATTATACTCTTCTTTGATTCTTAATGGTATCTTACTGCTTAAATGGTTTTTGCAATTTCACTAGCTCATACAGTACTAATTTAGCTAGCTGATATCCAATGAGTTAATTGCAGCTAATATGGAAAAATAGGAAGAAAAAAGGAATTTTTTAATCCTCTAATGAGGAATGGTATTTAGGAAGCCATTAAAAACCCTGGGGATTACTTTGCCCTTTCCATTCTGTTTGTTAACAGAAAAGGATGACTAGCAATAACAACTGAAATTGCATACCATTCGTGATTATGCCTTAAATTCTGTGGTGAAAAATGTACTATGTGGATCTATCAATCTTTACAATATCATCCAGGTAGATTACTGAATTTCACAGAAAGGGAAACTGAGGCTTAGATAGCTTAAGTAACTTGCCCACATTTACACAGGCAGTAAGATAGCATGTCTGGGAACTGAATTATTATCTATATAGTGGCAAAGTTTACTATGCATTCCATCAATCATTATGCTATACTATCTAAAGAACTAAAGGTTAGCCACGGTTATCACTACAATACCCAATTTGCACTAGATGATGCACTTCTAGAAGCAGATGTGCTGACTGGCTGACTGAATCCTCCATTCAGGGGATATGTACATATGCCACTTAGCAACAAATGCAAAAATGCAATGTACACCACAGTACAGTCCCCACACACATGAGTATATTTGAAGATATATTAGCTATTGTCAGTCTTCTTTCTCTACAGTCTCCCCAGACAATACATCGTGTAATTTTTTTTTTTTTTTTAACTGGAAGTTCTATTCTACCTTGCTATGGTAGACTGGGACTTTGAATTGTCCTGTATTATTGCTTACCTTTGCCTTGGGACATACTGCTGCTGCTGCTGCTAAGTCACCTCAGTCGTGTCCGACTCTGTGCGACCCCATAGACAGCGGCCCACCAGGCTCCCCCATCCCTGGGATTCTCCAGGCAAGAACACTGGAGTGGGTTGCCATTTCCTTCTCCAATGCATGAAAGTGAAAAGTGAAAGTGAAGTCTCTCAGTCGTGTCCGACTCTTCGTGACTCCATGGACTGTAGCCCACCAGGCTCCTCTGTCCATGGGATTTTCCAGGCAAGAGTACTGAAGTGGGGTGCCATTGCCTTCTCCGTGAGACACACTAAACCCCAGTAAAATGGGTATGTGAACTCTCAGCACACACCCTTGGTTTCTCTGTAGCCGATTCAGCATTGTCACCTGCCAAACATGATGACTTAAAAGTGTTCACCAGAATACAAGAAAAATGGCAGAAAGTGGATCTGAAGCAGAAGAAAAATATTGCTGAATGATTTAACCTTTAATCAGTGTTGCTGAATAACTTCAAATCAAGAAAGTCAGTATTAAACAAGAGTATATATATTATAGATTGATAAAATACATATTAATGTATTTTCTTACACAAACACTAAGATTCGTGTTAATATAAAATTATAATTAATTACATTAATATATAATTAGCCCATTGATTTAATATATGATGGGGGGTGTGTGTGTGTGTATTCTACTCTTCAGAAACAGAAGAGTGGTATAGAGGAACAGCACGGTGCAGAGAGGCAGGGTGAGTGAGGACTGTGCACAGATGTGATTCCCTGCTAACGTCAGAGAGAACTCAAATGGAGTTTGCACAATAAAAAGTCTGTGATACAAACTTTTTTGTGGCTTAATGACATTTATGTAACACAAACACTGTCACACTGAAGGGTGTTGACAAAGAAAGGGACGATCTTGGCATGTAATGAGTGTCTGTCATTGAAAAGGAACAGGAAAGGGGTAAGATGACTCTCTGACAAGATCATTCACATATTTACTCTGAAAGCAAAACAATTTTGGTACAGTTTTGATACATCAAGCATATCAGGTATTATGATAGATGTTGATGACATAAGACAAAGGAAACCTCCTGCCACAGAATTATAACTGAGATAGTTGTAAAAGGTTATAGAGAGGTCAGAGAAGTGACTGGAAGGACCACGCTAAAAAGCCATGGCAGGGAGTTCAAGACAGGCCTGAGGTGGTCTTGAGACTGCTCTTGGTGGTCCTGCCCGTAGTGCGTGATGACCTCTGAATACAGAAGCTTATAATGGAGTCCCTAAACTCAGATTTCCATTTGACCCTCAGTTCTTGGGAACCTCAGTGGGCAGGTTGGGAGAGTCCGCTCAGGGCCCTGTACTGATCCAGACATCACAGTGGCCAAACAATCTAAGGTGTAAGTTTTATGAGCTATTAGAAAGGAATTTTAAGACAGCAAAGCAAGAATTTTTTTAAACGACTTTTGAGAATCTTTCTCAATCTTTCTGCCTTAATATGCTGACAACATCAAAACCAGTTTTACCTGGGTAATGACTGATGAAAAATATTGATTTTCCATGGCTAGCCTAAGCTGACATAGAAAAGGAAATGAAAATCTTTGTAAATACAGTCAGGAGTCCTGTTTAAGAAGTTGCTTGTTTCATTTACTAAATATATTGTGATAGATCCACAAGATGACAGCAGCTAACTGAATCAACACTTACTAGAAAACAAAACTAGAATGCAGTTTTGACCCTGAGAGCAAACTCACAGAAAGTCGAGGAGATTATGACAATAAGTCAAAGTGACCAGGATGACAGGAAACCCAAAGTAAGTCTAAATGGGGAGTTCCGTGCAACTCTTAAATTCCTGTGTTTTTGCACATTAGGGAGCATCTGGTACACCATGTTTCTTCGCCCTCTTCCAAAGTCTTCCCAACTCTTCTTTTCATTCATCCAGTATTTAATGCATTATAACCTATACTTAATACAAACATAGTGTTTGGCTGTTCTTGTTTTGCGTAGTTCTCAGTTTCCCACTACAATATCATTGTGAGAATCCTTCTCTGTGCCTTACTTTCTTCACAGGCAAAGTAAGCAGTCCAGGAAGGAATTATCTCTAAGGCCATCTCCACACTTCTAGAATGATGGAAGACTAAAATATTTAAAGGGAATAATGAAAATTAAATGAGTGCTTGCCAAAGGACTTATATAGTCATTATTGTTTAAAGATACAAAATTTTACATAAGAACTAATATTGTTACAAATGTGCATGTGAGTCAGGAGAAATGTATCTATGGGAATGTGTTGTGTGCACTAACTTTTGTTGTATTGGAAGATGATGTGTTAAGCCCTTGATCTAACTAAAGTACACAGACTCTCTGGCAATAAATCACATGTCTACTATCTATCTTTTTGGCCATGAGACTAAAATGAATGAATGGTAAAATTGAACTCCCACTAAGTAATTTTCTTGGTGAAGTGTCATCCTTAGAATTAGCATTGCCATTTATCAAGGTCATCATAATCTTCCATTAAATGCTTGAAAAGTTATATTGAATCTCTATTCTCAGAGTATGTACATTCAGCGATTTTCAGGTCAAACTATTTAGTCTATTTGTCATCCACTGAGATCTAAACAGTTGACTAAGAAATAGAATAAGTTGCCCAACTGATACACTGAGATATGTAAAACATCCAAATGTGATCAGTACCTTGATAAGCAAATCCATTCCTTTGCGCTTTGATTCACAAAATGGTAACTAAAGAATAATAATGCTGCTGTGAATCAACGCCCTTTCTATACTGATATAAACCTTATACTATACTATCAGGTAGTAGATATATACCAAGTCAAAAAGTAATTCTGATCAAGAATATTTTTGAGTTAGGCCTGTGCTGTGCTGTGCTTAGTCACTCAATCATGTTCGACTCCTTGCGAGCCCAATGACCAATAGTCTGCCAGGCTCCTCTGTCCATGGAGATTTTCCCAAGAAAAGTGAGTGGGTTGCCATTCCCTCCTCCAGGGGATCTTCCCAACCCAGGGATCAAACCCAGTGGGTGGATTCTTTACTGTTTGAGCCACCAGGGAAATCTGAGAATACTGGAGTGGGTAGCCTATCCCTTCTACAGGGGATCTTCCTGACCCAGAAATTGAACCGGGGTCTCCTGCATTGCAGAGTTGTGCTACCAGGGAAGCCCGAATCATGGCCTACCAGAGTACAAACACTAACGTGGTTTTTCATTTGCTTGAATTACTTGAAGCACCTAGCACAGTTTGAACAGTGAAACCTGACCTGAGCTCCCTTATCTTAGTGGAATTCCATTTCTCCTAAATCCCACCTTTCCGTTTTCAGCAGTGTAGGGTTATTTGCCAAGGCAGCATATTCTCATTATAGATATAAAGTTGCCTACCTATATTATAGGGGTAACTATTAATATTTCATATTCCTGAATACATTTCGTGAGACTTAAGAGACCTATGTAAACTCACCTATGAATCTGGCAAGCTACTTTAAGCAAATAGAAAGCATAAAGCAGTAAAGAATCACTATTAACAAACTGTACTTAGAAATTATCTGTAGCTAAAGTCCATGCAATGCATTCTTTTCGGGAACTTGAAACATACTTGATAATTTTGAATGTGCCTGAAATGAGTTATTTGCACAGGTTGCATAATTCATTTACTAGTCTATCTGATTTGTTAGCATGCTCTTTAATGTCATCTGTGTTTATGATGAAAGTGCTGCCATTGAAGTGCTTTGTGTGTGTTAATTGATAAAAACTAAGTACTTCCCATTATCCTAACTCTTTTTGAAAAATAACATAGTGACATACCAAATTAATTTAACTTTAAATAATGTATTGCCTACATATTAAATATATTAAAACATGGTTTAAGCTTGTAGTACTTTATTTGCTCCATTGCTAACAATTAATCTAATAGACTAAGGTTAATATTATTAAAATAAGATATTATATGTCAAAAGCATTTAAACAAGTGGTGAAAGGGAAGATAGAATTAGGACTCTCATCTGATTTATAATAAAATGCATCCTCCTGCAATGTAGAAGACACAGGAGGCACAGCTTTGATCCCTGGGTCAGGAAGATCCCCTGGAGAAGGAAATGGCTACCTGCTCCAGTATTATTGCCTGGGAAATCCCATGGACAGAGAAGCCTGGCGGGCTACAGTCCATAGGGTCCCAAAGAGTCAGACATGACTGAGCCCACATGCTTCTAATGAGCCAGGAAATATATAGCAGCTTTATGCCGAATTTTCCTTTTCACCAAATAGCTGAGATAAAGAATCATAATGATAATGTTTTAATTTAAAAAATTGCCTAGGGTAAAATACGATGATTGTTGTGATTTTTATTTCTTTTCTTTTTTTTTTTAATTTTTATTTTTTAAAATTTATTTATTTTAATTAGAGGCTAATTTACAATATTGTATTGGTTTTGCCATACATCAATATGAATCCACCATGGGTGTACATGTGATTTTTATTTCTTATAAAGAAAAGCCACATAAAAATTTCATGTCCAAAAAATAGCAAAAGGTTTCAAATAAAACAAAAAGTATGTATATTTATAATAATTCCTATTAAACTTCAAATATATTGCCTTAATACTACTGAAAAACAGTTATTAGGTTGTTGAAATATGCGATTTTTTATATATGTTAGATATACTACAAAGGTAAGGAAATGACTACATTAATCAAAGATGGTCTGGACATTAAGTTAAAAGACATTTTTAATCTCATATGTCAAAATATGTATTTAATCCTTTTCACGATCCATAGACTGAACATATATCTCAAGCTTTTCTCGTTTTATGATTGAAATGACTGATACATTAAAAAATGCTTCTTAATTTATTGTCTTGCTCAGTATCCTACTAACTGCTACAAATATAAAGAGAAAAAAGAAAGAAAGTATTCTGCCCAGGAGACAAAGTTGGATATAGTGGTCTCTATTAAAAACCTACATTTGAATCTTTATGTTTGCACTAAAGGAAAAGCAAATGACCTTCCTTTGGCATCACTCACTCAGCAGCCTTACATGGGTTTCATGTGTCTTGTTTCATTCTTCACTTAGACAGGAACCCCTAACTGTTTTCTTTCACACTTTTTTTTCTCTCTTGCCTCCACTCCAGTGTGTGCATGCACACACGCACACATACACACACACACATTCTTTTTCACGTAGTCTCTGCAGGAAAAGCTACCATAGTTATCTCATGCAGACAGCTGCCCATGGAGGATAGAAAAGTCTGACTGAGAAAGGGTTTAACTACTTTTCATCCAAAATATGAGAGCCATTAAGCAAATTATAAAAAGCAGCAACAATATACTCTGGTTTTATTCAGAACCTTTCCCTTAGCGATTATTAAAAGGATGATATTTTTAGCCAAAGAAAGCAAAATGCATCTGCAGCAGCTGGTTTCCAAGGAAACAGAATAATTTAAAACCATGTGGAACTCTGCTCTCTAATTTTCATCAATTCCCCTTCATTCTTTGAGGTAGATTTACTTGGAATTTATAATTTTCAAAAAAATGTAGCTGCCGTAACTTATTTTCTTTAACACATATCAGGAGATGAATATCTGATGCTACATATCACCTTAAATTCCAATCTAAGGGGTGTATTAATTTCTACCATCATTTTGTTTTGAAAAACAAGATCAGAAGAATCCATAATTAGAAACATGGCAATATTTTAACATCATTAAATTTTTGAAATCCAAAAATAGCTCAAAATAAATTATGCAAGAGTATTTGCTTGGGTCAATATGACATTTAAGTGTGTAAACATATTATTAACTATGCTTGGCACATTTAGATAATTAAAGATAGTTCTCCATTCATTTAGATAATCATTTCATTCAGTAGTTTTTCTTCCCCTCTTTTTTCAATTTTGCAAAAATTGCTATGTTTTTGTATGTTCTTCAAAGGTAAAATCCATTTCTCAACAAAAACAGAAAGCAAACACAACACCAAAAAAAAAAAAAATCCAAAAACATTGTATACATCCATTCCTATTAGTTTGTGAATCATTCAAAAGAAGCATTTTAAAAATATATGAACAAGTCATCATTGACTTTTATTAATATAATCAACAAGTATTAATTGATGGTCAGTGTGTTCAAATCAGTAATAACCTTAAAAGGAACTCCATTTTAATGAGGTTTCCCAACCTAAATTGACCTATATTTACAAATTAAAATCATTATAAAATTAAATGTACTTGGAGTAGATTATTTTTCATATGTCTCTGTTATAAGTATGTCATTTAAGCCTATACATATATCCTAAGGGTACATAAAAGACAACATTAAGAGAGAGAAGGAACTGGTAAAGTAAAACCTCAATTTTTGAACCGTTAAAAATATTGCCCTAGGGGTATTACCAACCATATAAATGCTGTGATGGAATTCTTATATAGATACATTTGATTAATAAAACTACCAATGAAACTTTTCTAATAAGATGCTATTTTTTATAGCAATGTTTAATTCTTCAAAAACAGGTTTCCGGACTTTGAAAATGAAAACAGCTCCATGCATGTTGATAAAGATAATTACTTAATTATCATATGAGCTTACAATTCACTAAATAAAATGATATAACTACTCAATAACATGTTCTTTATCAAGAGGAGTGAGCTAAATAAAATGCATAGAAATCATTCATGCTAAATTATTGTTCAAAGAGTCTACAACCTGCAAAAATTATTTTCCTAAGCCATTTCTTGTGTTGTAAATATTAAACACCACATGAAATTTTATACTGTATATTTAGAGAAAGCTCCATTTTCTCAGGACCTGTGGAATTTACCGAGCTTTCCTCAGTCTTCCTTCGATTCACAATAACATACACTTGAATAAAAACGAACAATAAAAGACACTCGATGACTCATTTTATCTATTAATTTTGCTCCAGTAACACTTGCTAGAAAGTTATCCAGGATAAAACATGCCTCTGGTGTTTTTATCAGCTAAGGATTTTATAGGGAGAAAGAGCAGCTCATGGCAAGCTTCCTCAAGTAATATGAGGGACACACTTTCAAGGAAATGTCTTATGGAATAATTTCTAGATCATAAAATTGTCTCAGTAAGAATTGAGAAGCATTCTCTTTTGAAGAAAAAGAACGTTTTCCCTTCTCTTTTGCTCTTACCTGTAAATATGGTTTCTGTACTTCGGCTCCGTCAGAACAGACTGAAGAGTTCACGCCTCCCTCTTCTATCCATCAGGCAGCAGCCAACCAATAACAAAAGCCAGATCCTGGCATTCTCCGGCTCATGCTCCCTGTCTGCTTTCATCCCTGTTCCCTCCCACCCCCACTCTTTTAGAGGACAAATCCTTGCAGCTGGGAGAGAGGCAGGGAGTGGGAAAAAAGGAATATGGAGAGGAAAGGAATAAAGAGATGAAAGATATTTCAAAGAACAGTTGCAAACTATGGAAAATATCTGCAGGTGAACTCGACTGAAGTAAAAATGTCTTGCTTTAGCTTTAGGAAAATAGGGCTGGTTAATCAATGCCTTACCCATCTGAAATCAAAGTGAAACACTCATGGTGGAGCTTAGGGACATTGCCTATTTTTCAGTTCCCAGTGGAAAAAAAAATGATCTTCTCATTGTACGTTTTGATATGTAGATAGAAGAGGTTGAGGCTGAACATCAAGATAACATTACGCACATTTAGTTTGCAAAGAGATAAAATGAATCAAGACCCTTTACATTGATGTATAATACTATTTGCATTTCAACCTTTGTTGGGCACTGTTTTCACTTAAAAACAGCTTCTGAGCCTAGTCACAATGAAAAAGATGTTTAATCCCAAGCATTAGAATATTTAAATATTTCAAAGTTATGTGGTTTGCTTTACTTCATATTTCTTAAATGCTGGCATCAATTTCTCTAGGTGAATAACGGAACTTGTTAAAGATTAAAGAGGACTCAGCCATTTTGTTGCCATGTTTCGAAGTGACTAATTGAATTCCAATATTATTCTATTAACCTTGGGCAAAATCATTTTACTTTTGAAGTAAGAAGCATAACATATATATAAGGACATTTGAAGAAAATATCATCAGACTTCTCTAAGGCAATAAAGCAAATTTGTCCATAGCTTAAAGGAAGTTTGTCTAGAACTGACAAAGAATTTAAACTATATACAGCTTGAACTCTTAACTTACAAAATATCATACAAATCATGCCTCTTTATGATAAAAAGTGCTATTAATTGAGCTTTCACTAGTGAAGGTCTGAAAATTTTCCATGGGGAGACATAAATTAAACAATGAATGTTATCTCAACCATAAAGATGTGCACTTTCTACCTGAGATATTTAAAGGCTTTGCCATTCAATTTCTTAAATTAGTAATATGTCCTCATGGAAATAAGGCCAAAGAGAGAAAAATAGAGAAGTGACAAGAAAATATTTTTTAACTCCAAGAACAACTGGAATGAAAACAAGTCACTGGTATTCCTGGTAGTCCAGAATATAACTATGGGAAGGTTTTAGGGGTGTCAATCCAGTTAGGTGGGGAGTGACTGTCACTGAAATTGACTTTAGATAGAATTGCACTGGTTATTTGGGTTAGATTTGGGTTAGATTTGGGAGGCTCTGTCAGAGATAAAGGGAAGCTTAAATTATCTCTGATTCCCATTTCAAGTCCTTTCCTGTGAAAGATGCTTTCAGAGCTTCTGTGTAGGAATAACTGGAGGAATCCCTCGGATAGTATTTAACTTGGAGGCTGGGGTCCATCTTCAAGAGAATCATTGCAGGAACATTTATGAAAAATTCAGATCTTCAAGTCACAGGCCAGACTTCAGGAATCAGCATTTGGGGAGTTTTTGGCCTAGCATTTTTAGCAAGTTCTCCCAGGTGATATTTATGCCAACAATGCTGTAGGTCATTGATTCAGTAGATGTGCATTTTTTTGGAAACAAACTCTTACAGGAATTTTTGTTCTTGTTAGATTATAGCCCTATTATGTCAGGGAGAGGGGAGAAAAAGAGGTTTTGGAGACAATGGCACCCCACTCCAGTACTCTTTTGCCTGGAAAATCCCATGGACGGGGAGCGTGGCAGGCTTTAGTCCATGGGGTCGCTAAGAGTCGAACATGACTGAGCGACTTCACTTTCACTTTTCACTTTCGTGCATTGGAGAAGGAAATGGCAACCCACTTCAGTGTTCTTGCCTGGAGAATCCCAGGGACAGGGGAACCTGGTGGGTTGCTGTCTATGGGGTCGCACAGAGTCGGACACGACTGAAGCGACTTAGCAGCAGCAGCAGCAGCAGCAGCAGCATAACAGATTCAGCTTTGACATTTTGAAGTTTTTTAATAATCCAGGTTGAATTATTATGTAGTCAGTTGAAATCATGATGAGGTCTGGGGTGTAGATTTAATACAGACATCATCTAGGGTTTAACTAGAGCAATGAGAGTGCATGAGTGTCCTTAGACAGTGCTTCTCAGAACTGTGGTCCAAGAAACCCATTTATCAGAATTTAAAATGCATCAGAGTTATGCCACTGTTATAACAAGCAACTATGCATTTTCATCACCCTCAAAAAGAAACCTCATGCTCATTAGCAACTACTCTCATCACTTTCCAACCCCTAGTTCTAGCAGCCATTAATCTATTTTCTATTTCTCTCTATATATAAATTGCCTATTTTAGATATTTTATATAACAAAATCAGACAGTATATAGCCTTTGTGTCTGGTTTCTTTCACTTAGCATAGTGTTTTCAAAGTTAATGTCTGTTGTAGCATGTATCAGTACTTCATTCCTTTTTATTGCTAAATACCATTCCGTATCACATTTTGTTTGTTCATTTGTTAGTTGGTGGACATTTGAGTTGTTTCAATTTCTGGTTGTTGTGATTATGCCACAATGAATACACAAGTTTGTATACAAATTTATGTATGGACATATTTTTATTTCTCTTAGGTATATGTCTAGGAGTGGAATCACCAGGTCATATGATAAGTCTACGTATAACTCTAAAAATATAATTAAAAATGCACACTAACAGACTACTCCATACCTACTAAATCAGAATCTCTGAAGTGGGGCTTAGGAAACTCCATTTTAATGCATTTCCCAGCTACCTTTCCTGTTATACTAAAGTTTGAAAACTCTCACTCTGGAAAGAGAAGTAGATTGAGAATGACACTCTGGGCATTGAAGAACAACCAGAGGTAGTGGAATGAAGCAAAGATGCTTGGAGAAGGGGAACAGGAACAGTCATCCTGGAGGGAAACCAAGATGATGATGGAGCAAAATCCAAAAGAATAAAGAATTTCAAGATTATGTCTTATCAAGGCTCTGACAAGTCTGGTTCCTTGCTGTACATAGTGCAGTCCACTGAGGTCAGCTTAGGCATCCTCTGGATCTTGTGATGATGCAGAATCTCAGATCCATCCCAGTAAACTGAATCATAATCTGCCTTTTAACAAGATCCCCAGGTGAGAAATATGCACATTTAAATTTTACTATTTTTTTCATGAAAATATTTTTGACATATAGCACTGTGTAAATTTATGACATCAGATCAGATCAGTCGCTCAGTCGTGCCTGACTCTTTGTGACCCCATGAATCACAGCACACCAGGCCTCCCTGTCTATCACCAACTCCCGGAGTTCACTCAGACTCACATCCATCGAGTCAGTGATGCCATCCAGCCATCTCATCCTCTGTCGTCCCCTTCTCCTCCTGCCCCCAATCCCTCCCAGCATCAGAGTCTTTTCCAATGAGTCAGCTCTTTGCATGAGGTGGCCAAAGTACTGGAGTTTCAGCTTTAGCATCATTCCTTCCAAAGAAATCCCAGGGCTGATCTTCAGAATGGACTGGTTGGATCTCCTTGCAGTCCAAGGGACTCTCAAGAGTCTTCTCCAACACCACAGTTCAAAAGCATCAATTCTTCGGTGCTCAGCCTTCTTCACAGTCCAACTCTCACATCCATACGTGACCACAGGAAAAACCATAGCCTTGACTAGATGGACCTTTGTTGGCAAAGTAATGTCTCTGCTTTTCAATATGCTATCTATGTTGGTCATAACTTTTCTTCCAAGGATTAAGTGTCTTTTAATTTCATGGCTGCAGTCACCATCTGCAGTGATTTTGGAGCCCCCAAAAATAAAGTCTGACACTGTTTCCACTGTCTCCCCATCTATTTCCCATGAAGTGATGGAACCAGATGCCATGATCTTCGTCTTCTAAATGTTGAGCTTTAAGCCAACTTTTTCACTCTCTTCTTTCACTTTCATCAAGAGGCTTTTTAGTTACTCTTCACTTTCTGCCATAAGGGTGGTGTCATCTGCATATCTGAGGTTATTGATATTTCTCCCAGCAATCTTGATTCCAGCTTGTGCTTCTTCCAGCCCAGCATTTCTCATGATGTACTCTGCATAGAAGTTAAATAAGCAGGGTGACAATATACAGCCTTGACGTACTACTTTTCCTATTTGGAACCAGTCTGTTGTTCCATGTCCAGTTCTAACTGTTGCTTCCTGACCTGCATATAGGTTTCTCAAGAGGCAGGTCAGGTGGTCTGGTATTCCCATCTATTTCAGAATTTCCCACAGGTTATTGTGATCCACACAGTCAAAGGCTTTGGCATAGTCAATAAAGCAGAAATAGATGTTTTTTTGGAACTCTCTTGCTTTTGCCATGATCCAGCGGATGTTGGCAGTTTAATCTCTGGTTCCTCTGCCTTTCCTAAAACCAGCTTGAACATCTGAAAGTTCACGGTTCACGTATTGCTGAAGCCTGGCTTGGAGAATTTTGAGCATTACTTTACTAGCGTGTGAGGCTCTTAAGGTGTGGTAGTCCAAATGCACCCACAATTATGTAGTTTAGAAGTAAGAAGACCCCTCCAAGGAACCAGATGGTCAAAGATAAAAGATTTTCAATGTATTAATGTAAGCTGGAGGATCAGTAGAACTATTTCATATCTCTGGTCTCATAAGCATGAAAGTGAAAGTGAAGTTGCTCAGTCGTGTCCGACTCTTTGCGACCCCATGGACTGTAGCTTACCAGGCTTCTCTGTCCATGAGATTTTCCAGGCAAGAAAACTGGAGTGGGTTACCATTTCCTTCTCCAAGGGATTAAAAATATAGAAAATCATTTTTTCATTCCAATCTTCACTATGGATTTCATTAAAGGATTCTTAAATTGTCTTTTGAAATTGAGATTCAGAAGCATCAAATCAAAAGGTAATAAAGAATACTAAGACTACTCTAGAGGTAGATGAGCCACAGAAAAGAATGGATCAGCAAGACTTGTTGGCAACTACCCAAATGCTTATAAGAACTCAAGGGTAAAATTTGGTGCAACTGGCCAAAGTATTTTACATGTTTTTATAAATTACCTTGGTGCCAGGAGACTATCAGTGTGACTTCTACCCATGTGAGAACACCATGATAATCATCAAAGAGTAAGAGATGTTCAAAGGTATTTAATTAAAAAAACAGATGAAACTAGCTTCATTAGTTACTTGTGAGATATTAACAATGTACTTCTGAAAGCATGAATTCATAAATATTTATTGAGATTTTTATATGAAAATTATTGTTGTTCGTATTAAAGTACAACAGTAAAGAAGGTCATATCTCTGACTTTATGGAGCTCCCATGCTAATAGAGGTTAATTATAATCTTATCTATATACATTTATGGTCTACACTATAGAACAGGAGTGCTGAATTAGGCAGTGTGTAGAGACCCAAATTAAATAGCAGATATACTTCCTGTCCTTGAGATGTATCCCAGGAGAATGTGTAACAAAGAGGAGGATCATAGATTATAGCAATAACTGGAATAACTAAGGGAGCAAAGATGACAACATATTTTAGTGAGGAAAAAATGTGCCTTGTGATCTCTTTGTTAAAGAGCTTTAAGAGTCTACATTTTTATATGGGTGTTAATTAAAAAAATATTTCCCAGAGTACCACAAAATATAGAAGATTGTGAAATATGATGTATCAAAAATAAGGAATTTACTGAGTGATAAGATGCTCTGGATAAAAATAAAATTGGCAAAATGGTTTCCTCAGGAATTTATGCTTAAGACAACTACAAATAGGGTTGTTAGTTTTACAATAATTGATATTAATAAAATGTTTTGAAAAACAGTAAAATAATTTATGTTCTGATTCTACTTATATTTCCTGGAGAGTTACATTAAAAACAAAACTAAAAAAAAATTATAGGTCAGCATTAATGAATAATAAAGTAGTGGGTGATTTTCATTAGGGTTAAATATAAAGTTATTTAATTTAAATGTGATGATTTTTGAACACCAGCTGTAACTCAGGAGGGGACATATCATTTTGGTTTATGTCACCCAAAATGCCCACAAACCTACCTGTTTTCTAGAAGTATAATAAATAAGAAAATTTTAAAAGAAAAGTGTATTCATATAAAATTTCAGTTTTTCTATCTACACTTGAAATGCCACAGTAATTTCTGGTTACCACATATCAAGAAAGAAACAAACAGAAAATATATGGAGAAAGGCAAGTTCAATGATCATTGGAATTAACAAGTTTCAAGTGAGTTTAACCATGAGATTGGAAAAAGAACATAATCCAAGTTCTTAAAATGTTGATGATTGTGGATAATGTAAAGAGAACTTTATTTACCAAATTATAAGGCATCTAGAACACTTGAGAGGGGAATCATTTCATGATCAATAAAAGCAATTAATTGTTTCCACTTGCTCTTCTCCCAAACAGTCCACATTTTAATTACCCAACATGTATGAGAAATTCAGTGATTTAGACTGGACTGGTTTCAAAATAATTTGAGGTTTAAATTTTCAGATTTGAAAAATGTACTAGAAGTGCATTTTATTAATATTTAAATATGCAGAGCATAGCACAGTGATTGGCAAATAATGTGTTCAATAAACATGGGAAAGTATAAATCCACAGCAAGAGAGGAATGAAGTTGGGAGAAAATGTTGAGAGAAAAAGAAGAAAACAAAAAGAAATGAGAGAAAGAGAGACAGCATATGCAAATCATGATAAATAATGATAAATTGATCTTGTCATTGTTGGTTATCCTCTAGAATTATATAGAGTAAGAATTTCAAACTCTGTGAGCAAAGCCAACTTCTAGAATAAAGAGGTAAAATAAAGATCCTAGAAATAAACAAAAAGTAGCAACCTTGTGAACCAGACCTGAGACCACTGTTTTCTTTGGGATTCATCTTTCTAATTGTTCTTTGTCCAGGATGTTCTGGACAGAAGAATAAAAGTAGAGGAAAGCAAAATATTGCCAAACTCCTTAATAGGAAGCAATTTGGCAGGTAATAGTAAGAGAGAGCCCAACTAACATGGAAATATGCAATACATCTTTAAGTTCCCTGCTGATTTTTTGGTTAGCTATCAGAGCCAAGAATTTGAAAGGATGCTTGCATTTACGGCTGGTGAAGACTACAGAGAAAGTCTTTACTAAAGTGTGAGTTGGCTTTCCCCCAAACATTACATTACCCTTGAATGGAAAATTGATCGGATGACATATGGTGATAACATCTGCCACCCATGGATAAAGCCGTAGTGCCATGTGGGTGGTAATGGAAGCTGTAATAGTGAGGGTGGAGAATTTAATGACAGTATGTAACACTGACGAAAGTAACAGCAATCTGAAAGAAAGGAACAATTGCTGTAAATCTTAGTGAAGTGTCCTAAAGGATGATGCATCCTGTTCTTCCATAGTCATCTCAGAGGGAATGATGGAAATGAAAGATGCTTTGTCATTTTATTACCTCCAACTTGATCTCTGTTATAACCCTCTGGGAGGCATTTCTCCCAGATAGCATTTGGGTAGGCACTCTTTCCTTATCGGTACATAGATATTTATTACTAATCTGGCATGGTCATAGCAAGAAATCATAGCACATCAGGGTTATTTATATAAAAGACAAAAATGAGGGTCAACACATTACTTTTAAAGGTTTCTTTTATAAAATGTTTGTGTGGGAAAAAATTACATAATAAAAAACATAATATTTTAACCATACTTAACTGTGCTAAAGGCTTCTTTAAAATGTATTATTTAAATATAAATTTCCTGGAAGCAAAAGAAAACAAGTAGCAGAATAATTCCTAGTGTTTCATAAATGAACTATGTTTATTTGTTTTGTCCCTCTCATACAGGTAGCTCAGCTGGTAAAGAAATCACCTGCAATGCAGGAGACCCTGGTTTGACTCCTGGGTCAGTGAGGTCCACTGGAGAAGGAATAGGGTACCCACTCCAGTATTCTTGGGCTTCCCTGGTGGCTCAGCTGGTAAAGAATCCGCCTGCAATGTGGGAGACCTGGGAAGATCTCCTGGAGAAGGGAAAGGCTACCCACTCCGGTATTCTGGCCTGGAGAATTCCATGGACTGTATAGTCCATGAGGGTCACAAAGAGTCAAACACGACTGAGCAACTTTCACTTTCACTTTCCTCATACAGGAAGAAAAGGTGTAGTACCTGCAGCTGCACATTGCAAACAGAAGAGTTTTGTTTGTAAAATAGCAAAAAGAACAAGGAAAATCTTGCCATGGTTATATGATAATGTGATGTTGGGCCAAAGTTTCCCATGGAATTCAAATATTTGAATTGGTAGCAGGTGCTCTGAGAGACTTGGCCAGTAAAATATTATCAGGTGAACTTTCTGTTTCTCAAAATGGCCTTAATATCCTAATGCTGTTTTTAAAAGTATTCTTGATTAGTTCAACGTTTCCTTAAATTTCAAAGAACAACTTTCGGGTTTCCTCTTTCCTCAAGTAAAACAAAGCAGCAGCTGATTCACCATGCAGCTCTGAACACTCAGCGGATGCTAAACTGACTCCTTCAGTTCAGTTCAGTTCAGTCGCTCAGTCGTGTCCGACTCTTTGCAACCCCATGAATCGCAGCATGCCAGGCCTCCCTGTCCATCACCAACTCCCGGAGTTCACCCAGACTCACATCCATCGAGTCAGTGATGCCATCCAGCCATCTCATCCTCTGTCATCCCTTTCTCCTCCTGCCCCCAATCCCTCCCAGCATCAGAGTCTTTTCTTTTCTTTTTTTTTAATTCAATTTTAATTAAAAAAAAATTATACATGTGTTCCCCATCCTGAACCCTCCTCCCTCCTCCCTCCCCATACCATCCCTCTGGGTCGTCCCAGTGCACCAGCCCCAAGCATCCAGCATCGTGCATTGAACCTGGACTGGCATCTCGTTTCATACATGACATTTCACATGTTTCAACGCCATTCTCCCAAATCTTCCCACCCTCTCCCTCTCCCACAGAGTCCATAAGCCTGTTCTATACATCAGTGTCTCTTTTGCTGTCTCGTATACAGGGTTATCGTTACCATCTTTCTAAATTCCATATATATGCGTTAGTATACTATATTGGTGTTTGTCCTTCTGGCTTACTTCACTCTGTATAATAGGCTCCAGTTTCATCCACCTCATTAGAACTGATTCAAATGTATTCTTTTTAATGGCTGAGTAATATTCCATTGTCTATATGTACCACAGCTTTCTTATCCATTCATCTGCTGATGGACATCTGGGTTGTTTCCATGTCCTGGCTATTATAAACAGTGCTGCGATGAACATTGGGGTACACGTGTCTCTTTCCTTTCTGGTTTCCTCAGTGTGTATGCCCAGCAGTGGGATTGCTGGATCATAAGGCAGTTCTATTTCCAGTTTTTTAAGGAATCTCCACACTGTTCTCCATAGTGGCTATACTAGTTTGCATTCCCACCAACAGTGTAAGAGGGTTCCCTTTTCTCCACACCCTCTCCAGCATTTATTATTTGTAGACTTTTGGATCGCAGCCATTCTGACTGGTGTGAAATGGTATCTCATAGTGGTTTTGATTTGCATTTCTCTGATAATGAGTGATGTTGAGCATCTTTTCATGTGTTTGTTAGCCATCTGTATGTCTTCTTTGGAGAAATGTCTATTTAGATCTTTGGCCCATTTTTTGATTGGGTCATTTATTTTTCTAGAGTTGAGCTGTAGGAGTTGCTTGTATATTTTTGAGATTAGTTGTTTGTCGGTTGCTTCATTTGCTATTATTTTCTCCCATTCTGAAGGCTGTCTTTTCACCTTGCTAATAGTTTCCTTTGATGTACAGAAGCTTTTAAGTTTAATTAGGTCCCATTTGTTTATTTTTGCTTTTATTTCCAATATTCTCCAATGAGTCAACTCTTCACGTGAGGTGGCCAAAGTACTGCAGTTTCAGCTTTAGCATCAGGCCTTCCAATGAACACCCAGGACTGATCTCCTTTAGGATGGACTGGTTGGATCTCCTTGCTGTCCAAGGGACTCTCAAGAGTCTTCTCCAACACCACAGTTCAAAAGCATCAGTTCTTCCAGGCTCAGCCTTCTTCACAGTCCAACTCTCACATCCATACATGACCACAGGAAAAACCATAGCCTTGACTAGACGAACCTTTGTTGGCAAAGTAATGTCTCTGCTTTTGAATATGCTGTCTAGGTTAGTCATAACTGTCCTTCCAAGGAGTAAGCGTCTTTTAATTTCATGGCTGCAGTCACCATCTGCAGTGATTTTGGAGCCCCCCAAAATAAAGTCTGACACTGTTTCCACTGTTTCCCCATCTATTCCCCATGAAGTGATGGGACCCCATGCCATGATCTTCGTTCTCTGAATGTTGAGCTTTAAGCCAGGTTTTTCACTCTCCTCTTTCACTTTCATCAAGAGGCTTTTTAGTTCCTCTTCACTTTCTGCCATAAGGGCAATCAAATAGAGCAGAATGGCATGCCAGGGCCACTTTTTTTCATCCAGTTTAAAATTTTTCATCTACTTTAAACCAACCCAGCTAAAATCACTGCATTTACTTACCACTCACATAGAGTTCTAAAATGTTTTCATTCTCTTAATTTTTCTCCCGGTCTCCATGGGAGCAAAAATGACATCAAGATTTTAAGTTCTGATCGTGGCTCAGATGGTAAAGAATCTGCCGGCAGTACGAGAGACCCAGGTTTGATCCCTGGGTTGGGAAGGTCCTCTGGAGAAGGGAATGGCAACCCATTCCAGAATTCTTGCCTGGAGAATTCCAGAGACAGAGGAAACTGATGGGCTACAGTCCATGGGGTCACAACACTGAACAACAAAGGCTTTCACTTTTCACTTTCACTCACCAAAGAGGATGCTGTCATGTTGAGACAGGAGGGAATGGCAGGGCACAACCATTAAGAGAATGACACAGCCATGGAGAAAAGCAGGACATGGGCAAAACAGGTTAGAACTGACTGGCCTCAAGATGGAGGAAGGCTCAACTTCCCATAAGACCTTGAGCCTTCTGTGCTCATTGTAATATAATACAGCATATCTAAATGACACACTCACAGGCACTGGGACAGTTCAGAGGCTGACCATAAAAGGCCAAAAAGTGAGTGGTGGAACAATTCCTGGAAATTCCCACTCCTCCAAAATAGACTATTCTTTCCACTCATTAGCATGTGAAAATACCTAGCCCATAAAAACTAACCACTTCAAATTTATGCACTCTCTCCTTCTAAGACAGACCACATTCTGCTACGGAAAGTGTATCTGCCTAAATAAAATTGCTTTCACCTTACTACAGGTTGCTGTTGAATTCTTTCCTACACAAAGTGAGAGACCTTGCTTGGCAGCTCCTCCTAGGAAATCTCCTGAGATGGCACCCCCTTCTCCTCCAATAACATGATTAATATTATTGTTGTTATTGTTATTTTTGCTGCTGCTGCTAAGTCACTTCAGTCGTGTCCGACTCTGTGCGACCCCATAGACGGCAGCCCACCAGGCTCCCCCGTTCCTGGGATTCTCCAGGCAAGAACACTGGAGTGGGTTTCCATTGCCTTCTCCATTGTGTGAAAGTGAAAAGTGAAAGTGAAGTCGCTCAGTCGAGTCCGACTTGTAGCGACCCCATGGACTGCAGCCTACCAGGTTCCTCCATCCATGGGATTTTCTAGGCAAGAGTACTGGAGTGGCTTGCCATTATTGATTGATAAAAATCAGTCTGCAGTTGTGAACTCATCTGAAGCAAAGGATTAAGAATAAACATAAGCTTGCAATTGTGCTCAGTCGTTCAGTTGTTCGGTCATATTCCACTCTTTTCGACCCATTGGACTGTAGCCTGCCAGGCTCCTCTGTCTGGGATTTTCCAGGCAAGAATACTGGAATAGGTTGGCATTTCCTTCTCCAGGGGATCTTCCTGATCCAGGGATCAAAACATGAGCTTAGAAAAAGATAAAAATGAGTAGGTAATGTTTTATGATATTTTTCTCATCTAAGTGAAGCAAATAGTAATTGATCATTCAGAGGCATATATAATTAGCTTTAAAATGTCTCAGCATCCAACCTTTGTTTTCTGAATTTCTCAGGAAAAAAGTGAGGCACATGCACTCACTTCAAGAGGAATAACAGAAGTTAAAAATGTTTGAAGTTTTCTCAGATAAAAGAATTAGATATACCAGTGAAATGGTAGAGAAAACAGGAATAAAGGTTAACTGTTGTCTCATTGTGAAGATAAAAACACACCTTAAAATTATGGCAACAGGGTATAGGTAAGCAGAGTCATAGGTCTTTATAAGTCTCCTGGCCCCCTACCTACATGGATCCCAGGCAAACCTCTTGGCCCTCTTTTTCTTTTTTGTAGTTGTTTTATTTTTATTTTTTAAATTGGAATCCTCTTGTTTTGCCATACTATCTGGTTCAAACAACTATGAAAAGAAATCTTTATCCTATCTCCAACCTCTAGGTCTCCCTTCGGGTTACCCTAATGACTGCATATTGAATATGGGCATTTTATAGATCCTTAGTTCTAGATTCTTTACTTTTACTATTCCCCTCACTTCCACCAGGAGGTTCCTGATACTATAAATCTGCCCATAGTTTTATGAGACAATACTCCTCATTTCTCTTTATTAATGTTTCTATCTGTGCACCTTCTTCCAACCAAAACAGGATCTTGGGTTGGAAATTCTGAGAGTTCCTCTGGAAAACCTGATTAAGAAAATCTTTTTTCCTCAGTCTGCCAAGGCACACATTTTATGAGCTTCCTAGATAATTGGGCCTGAGAAATAACTTTTTTGGCAAAGAGTAAATTGGTCTCAGGCCAATACTGGGTCTCTAGGAAAGATTGCTTAAAAAGGAAATTCCAGGAGAGTTATGATGTGGGAGTGGCCAGTGACCAAACAGGCATGTTTTCCTTTTAAATGCCATTACTAGCATTGAAAAATATGTATTTTTCTGCAGATGAAAACACAGTTATGTCATGACTTCCTCCCATTTTAAGGCTCAGGCTCAGATTATGGAAGGAGGAAAAAACTCCATTTTCATGAGATGTTGCCCAGTGTATTCCATCCTCTACTTTAAATTCTGATGTGTGAAACAAACATGCATAGCCAGATAGCTCCCTAGTCACCACGCAGGTGCAGCTGCCGAACATAGCATGATTGCAACGAGTTTTGACACCAGCCATTTGTGCTTGAAGAAGTGTCTGATTTTTACTTTCTCACGTGGTTTCCCACTCCTGTTGCAAGCGGGGGCTTTTATATAACACCCATTTTGGGTCAAATGACATCCATTTTTGGGAACCCACCAACACAAATGTTAATGATATGCAGATCTGGCCTTTCCTAAGATGGCATTGCATCAGCCAAACTTCATTTCCTGGGGAGGTTGCTAAGACAATTCATAACTCTTGCCAAATTTCATTAATGTGCTGAGTAGACCCAACGTTATCATATGGGTGTTTGTCAGAAGCCAAATCTCTGTACATGCATATTGATCATCTCCTTTTGGTGTATTTTTCCTGACTACTAATTTCCATAAAAATAGAAAGTTTGAGGAGTCTCGACAATGTGTGTTCCCTTTCAACAATATCCATCACAATATTTTTATGTACTTTCTCACATGAAAGCCAAATAGCTCTGCAGTCTCAAGAGATAGTCTCGCATTTTAATGCAGACTCCGGTTCCTCTGTTGGTCTTGGGTTCTCTGTTTTTATAGGTCATAAAATCCACCTTTGTGAAAAGCAGATTTTTTCTCCAAAGTTGGCAAACTGGACACTTCCACCTCCATGTCTCACAAGGTGCATATCTATCCTGGCTGATCATTTGCCGTGGCTTTCACTTGATTTCTGGAATTCGAAGTTCATTGTAACTTTGTAATTATGGAATATTCTCTCATTTCCCTGCATTTATACATTTTATTTCCCCTGCTCTCTTCCACTGAAAAGCATGGCAATAATCTACTTAGTCGTAGAGCCTCAGACAAGACACTGCCTGGTCTGCAGCCTTTCCTGTTTCTTTCAGGGAGATTGGGGCAGTCTTTTTTCCCTTTGCCCATCATCTCCATTATAGAAATGTGCATTGTGTGATAATGGTTTCTTTCCTGCCTGACTCATGTATTATGAGATAATGGTTTGTTTCATGCATGTGGGCATACATGACTCTCAAATATTTTTTAAACTTTAACCCATTTTGGGTGGGGGGGACCTTTTGTTAAAACATGGCACCCCACTCCAGTACTCTTGCCTGGAAAATCCCATGGACAGAGGAGCCTGGTGGGCTGCAGTCCATGGAGTCACTAAGAGTCGGACACAACTGAGCGACTTCACTTTCACTTTTCACTTTCATGCATTGGAGAAGGAAATGGCAACCCACTCCAGTGTTCTTGCCTGGAGAATCCCAGGGACGGGGGAGCCTGGTGGGCTACCGTCTATGGGGTCGCACAGAGTTGGACACGACTGAAGTGACTTAGCAGCAAACTCTACTTATGTCTAAATTCCAATGTGGAAAATAAAAGTACCTGATTACAGCAATAAAGTACCTCCTTATAAGAAGACTTGGGATATGGAATTATGTACACATTTTCTGTGGATAGGCATCACTGTTTTTGTTATGGACTGAAAGTTTGTTGTTGTTCAGTTGCTAAGTCATGTCCTACTCTTTGTGACCCCATGGACTGTAGCACGCCAGGATTCCCTGTCCTTCACCATCTCCCAGAGTTTGCTCAAACTCATGTCCATTGTGTTGATGATGCAATCCAACCATCTTATCCTCTGTCTATCCCTTTTCCTCCTGCCCTCAATCTTCCCAGCGTCAGGGTCTTTTCCATTGAGTCTACTCTTCACGTCACCTACCCAGAGCAGACAATCAGCTTAAAGATTTACTGAGCATGGCTCTGCCCAGAAGAACAAGACCCAGTTTTGCCCACAGCTAGTCCCTTCCATCAGGAAGCAAGAACTACAATCCCACAGCCTCCAGAATGAAAACCACAATCACAGAAAACTGACCAAAATGATCACATGAATCACAGCCTTGTTGTGGTGAAGGTGTGTGGTCTACTGGAGAAGAGAAGGGCAAACCACCTCAGTATTCTTGCCTCAAGAAGTCCACGAACAGTATGAAATTTCGTGTCTCCCCCAAATTCATATGTTGAAGTTTTAACCATTTAATTCAGGAGGTGGGGGCTTTGGAAAGTGATTAGATTATGAGGGTGAAGTCTTCATGAATGGGAATATTTCCCTAATTAAAGACTTCAGACAGCATCTTGTTCCTTCCACTGGGAAGCAGGAGCTCAGCAGAACTGGAATCTGCTTGCTCCTTGATCTCCGACTTCCTAGCCTCTAGAAGTGTGAGAGATAAACTTCTTTTGTTTATAAGCCACCCTGTGTTATACCAGCCTGAATGTACTAATACTTAAACTATAACCTGTATTAATCTCCAGGTAATATTGTAAAAATTATAGGCCAAAAATATTGATGCAAACACTGGACATTCCAGATGGATGGGGTTAAGCCAAAAATTTTATGGCCCACTAAATATGTAATGCTGCTGCTGCTGCTGCTAAGTCGCTTCAGTTGTGTCCGACTCTGTGCAACCCCAGAGACAGCAACCCACCAGGCTCCTCTGTCCCTGGGATTCTTCAGGCAAGAACACTGGAGTGGGTTGCCATTTCCAAATATGTAATGAAGATAAACTAAAAGTAATTCAAATTCAAAAGTAACAAATAACTTCAAATAAAAATCTCAGACCAAAGGCATAACAAAATATTCTTCACAAAAATTGAAGAAATTTCAAATATGTCTTTGTGTTTATGTGCAGTAGATTTGCAAATCTGCCAAGGTTTTTG
This sequence comes from Bos javanicus, assembly GCF_032452875.1. Taxonomy (NCBI): domain Eukaryota; kingdom Metazoa; phylum Chordata; class Mammalia; order Artiodactyla; family Bovidae; genus Bos; species Bos javanicus. Next base: position 30,909,641 of record NC_083869.1, read on the forward strand.
AGGTAAATAGAACTTAGGGAGATTTAAAGTCACTGAATGGATTCTCAAAGCTCCCAGGAAAAGGACAAACATTCCTACCATTGCCTATGGTCTACTACAATCTGGTCTCTGATACTTCACAGATTTCATCAAATTTCATGCCGATTTCTCCTTAATAGAGGTTCTCAGCCATTTGAATTTCCTTTAGTTCCCTCTGCCTCACAGCCTCATCCTCTGTCTATGAATACTTTATTTAACCTCTAACCCCTTTTCCATTACATGCACCAATTTAAAACTTGTTTATACTTCAGAAAGCACCCAAGAAAAGGGCATGAAATTTGATGAAATCTGTGAAGTATCAGAGACCAGATTGTGGTGGACCATAGACAATGTTAGGAATGCTTGTCCTTTTCCTGGGCGCTTTGAGAATCCATTCAGTGATTTTAACTTTTTGAGTTGTTTTCTCTTACCCTGTCAGTTTATGTCTTGTTTCCCATGGTAGTTTTGTTCTGTCTCATATTTGCACTTCTGAGTACTAATTGCTATTTGTGTTTACATATCTGTGTAGTGATTTAGTTAATATCTGTCTCCTCAATTAGATCGTAAGCTCCATGAGGTGAGGGAAGGTTTTTGATGTACTCATCATTCAATCCCCCAACATTCGGTACAACTTAATTAAAGCATGGGATCCAGATCCAAACCCTGATTCCAGTCCTGGCTCTAGAATGAAAACCTCCCAAGTTTAAGTTTCTTCTTTGATATTATGGAGTTAGAAATAACACCTTCTTTATGGAATTGTTTTTTGTGTGTGTGTGTTTAAAGAGACAATATTTATATTTATAATATATATACATATGTATATTTACATAGCGGCTTTCCTGGTAGCTCATTCGGTAAAGAATCTGCCGCAGTGCAGGAGGAAGATTCCCTGGAGAAGGAAAATGGCAAACCACTCCAGTATCCTTGTCTGGAAAATCCCATGGACAGAGGAGCCTGGTAGGCTGCAGTCCATGGGGTCGCCAAGAGTCAGACACGACTGAGCGACTTCACTTTCACTTTTGACTTTCACGCATTGGAGAAGGAAATGGCAACCCACTCCAGTGTTCTTGCCTGAAGAATCCCAGGGACGGGGGAGCCTGGTGGGCTGCCATCTCTGGGGTCGCACAGTGTCGGACACGACTGAAGTGACTTAGCAGCAGCAGCAGCAGAGTCCAGTACATATTATTTCACTGCTGATTTAAGTTTATGAATAGTTAATAATAGGAACCCCTGGTAATTTAGTTTTGAGTTTGAAATCCAACCCATGGACATTTCTATCATTCTTCTACCAGATGGAAGGAAACAGATTAGTATGGAGCTTAGCTCTGGAAGCTTCTTAAAGGTCAGAGACTTTTATGCATCCTTAGGTCTTCACTGTTTAGCACTTGCCAGATGTGTAAAAAAGTGTTCCAAAATATAATTGATAAATAACACTACTTCATGTCGATTTATATTTGGGTCTAAGACCAAATGTATGGTGTTATTTCTGTCAATTTATCTCAGTTTATAGGAAATGGGAGATTTGTTCAATGAGGATAGGTTGGTGAAAGGGGTTATTTTATTACAACTTCAATAAACTTTAAAACAAAGCCTTCCTAAATTTTGAAATGATGAAATAGAGTCTAAATGCTTACACTCTTTTCTGTCAAAGTTCACAAAAAGGCAGAAACTAGCAAACCTCATGAGCCAGACACAATGGGTAGCAAACTGAATATAAGGCATACATTGAATAGAATGCTTAGTCTGAATACAGATTTCCTTTTTCCAAAAGTGAGAATAAACACTCCTAATAGAAAGAATTTAATAGCAGAAATGCCACTCTTAGTCACACAAGTAGTATCTGGCGCATATTAAGCACTCCACGAATCTCCTCTGAGGAAAGGAACAGAATGTGTTTATTTTGACCTCTCTTTTAAAATGTTTAGGTCTTCATGTTGCAGCAGAAGCAAAACAGTAACACAGCTTGAGCAAGTACAGCCCTAAAGAGTAAAACAGCATGAGCACAACAATTTGCACAGTACCAAGGTAAAAGCAGACCCCGATAGTGCAGAAAGCATAGATGAAAGTCGCCGCCTACTAACTTCTGGAAATATTCAGACAAGCCCACCTAGGGAAAAAGGAAAGAAAAAAAGAAAGAAAGGAATAAAATGTCTGGTATTAGAAGTGCAAGGCTTGCAAATAAAGATTAACTAATTCCCACCTAGCTGGGGTTTTTTTATTATTATTTTATAGGGTGGAGAAATAAAGACATGAATTTTGTATATATATAAAAATCATGTACATGTACACACATACACCAAGCACACATATTTGTTCTTGAGCTGAGTCAAGATCACTGGTTTTATCTTTCTTTTAAATTTATTTTATTTGCCATGCTGTGCAGCATATGAGATCTCAGTTCCCTGACTAAGAATCAAACCCGTGCCTCCTGCATTGGAAAGTGTTAGTCGCTCAGTTGTGTCCGAGTCTTTGCAGAAATGTACTCTTAGTCACACAAGTAGTATCTGGTGCATCTTAAGCACTCCACGAATCTCATGGACTTTGCTACCCCATGGACTATAGCCCGCCAGGCTCCTCTGTGCCTGGGATTATTCCGGCAGGAATACTGGAGTGGGTTGCCATTTCCTTCTCCACCGCATTGGAAGGGCAGAGTCTTAACCCCTAGACCACCAGGGAAATCCCAGTGGTGTTTTCTGTTTAGTAATAATTCTTAGAAAGAAACCGTTTTGATAAAGGTAATATGAAGGATTGATAAAGCATTCCTTGACAATATCGTGTGTGTGTGTGTGTGTGTGTGTGTGTATCCTAGTGAGAAGGGATAGAATTTTTCTTGCTTTATTCCTTCACTTGCTGGGTAGGTTTGTAGGTGCAAACAAATCTATGAGATTTGAACAGATTATCTAAACAGCTTTGTCAAAGAAAAGTAACCACTTTCTTTATTACTTAACTATTATGGAAAGGATGTAGAGAGTAAACTGTCAGAGTATCATATCATTATTTTCTTTCAAAGGCCAGTGTATTCCATAAGCACATGGTGAATATCAACAGAAACTGAAGTGATATGTTCATAATCCAACAGGATTTATTGCATTTTGGACTTTGTTAGTTTGCCAGATAGGAAAGAATTAAAGAGAGAGGAAACAAAATCAGAGGAAGACAAAAATTGTAAGAATGTGTAGTGCTTAGAATAAACAACTGAAAAGCATATTGATAAAAACCATATGGAAATAACAGCAGGAAGTATGGTTTACTCATAATTGTTCAGTTCAATAAAATATGTTTAAGCATTTTACAGAGTTAAACATGTATTTACTCATGCATTCAACTGACTTGAAAAATCATGGATTTTATTTCTGAAAAGGGGAAAGTTTCATTTATAAAACGGAAAATAAACTCCATGCTTTTAGGCACCAGGGACTTTAAAAGCGTGATCTCATTTAATTACAGTGATGCATCAAGGTGGATATCATGACTCTAGGTCACAGGCGGAAAAATGAGATCAGAGAAATTAATAAATTGAAGAAAGTGAAGAGGAACTAAAAAGCCTCTTGATGAAAGTGAAAGAGGAGAGTGAAAAAGTTGGCTTAAAGCTCAACATTCAGAAAACTAAGATCATGGCATCTGGTTCCATCACTTCATGGAAAATAGATGGGGAAACAGTGGAAACAGTGTCAGACTTTATTTTTTGGGGCTCCAAAATCACTGCAGATGGTAATTGCAGCCATGAAATTAAAAGACACTTATTCCTTGGAAGGAAAGTTATGACCAACCTAGACAGCATATTCAAAAGCAGAGACATTACTTGCCAACAAAGATTCGTCTAGTCAAGGCTATGGTTTTTCCTGTGGTCATGTATGGATGTGAGAGTTGGACTGTGAAGAAGGCTGAGCACCGAAGAATTGATGCTTTTGAACTGTGGTGTTGGAGAAGACTCTTGAGAGTCCCTTGGATGGCAAGGAGATCCAACCAGTCCATTCTGAAGGAGATCAGTCCTGGGTGTTCTTTGGAAGGCCTGATGCTAAAGTTGAAACTCCAATACTTTGGCCACCTCATGCAAAGAGTTGGCTCATTGGAAAAGACTCTGATGCTGGGAGGTACTGGGGGCAGGAGAAGAAGAGGACGACAGAAGATGAGATGGCTGGATGGCATCACCGACTTGATGGACATGAGTTTGAGTAAACTCTGGGAATTGGTGATGAACAGGGAGGCTTGGTGTGCTGCCATTCATGGGGTCGAAAAGAATCAGACACGACTGAGCGACTGAACTAAACTGAACGCAATAAGGAATAATAACACAGAAATATCTGGTCTCAAGAATGTGTCACTAACATCTTTGAAAACCTTGAACTCTACAGTCTCTCATCAGTAAATGACATACACTCAGTATTTTGCACACAATAGGTGTCCACAGATCCCTCCAGCTTTAATCACAGATAAGAAACCTGTGCCGTTTCAGGCTTCATAGACGTGAATATTCATATCAAAGAACTAAGTCTCCCACTAAGTTTCTCTTCCTAAGGAAGTTTTTCTTCCTTAGAATTGAAAGCTTAGTGGTAAACACAGATATTCATATCAAGTACTTGGTTAAAGGTGGCTACAGTAAGATTTTTTTATTTAATTTGAAGTAGGAGATAGATGGGGCCCTGGGCCAGGTAGATGATGATTGTCAAATGGAACAAAACTTCAGTTTTGTCCTCAATCGGGCAAGAATGATTCTTTTTTCCCTTCTTCCATTGAAATGGAGGGAATAGTAATGGGGTGGGGGAGGTGAGGAATTTGTTGCAGCAAAAACAGAAATGCATGAACAGCCTTTGGCACATACTAGCCAAACAGGCCTACAAGAGTTAAACAACTTGGTTATTCTTTAGCCATTACTATTAATACTAACAAACACTGGTAGCTGGACTAGGCCTTTACAAAGCTAATTACTCTCTCTCACAAAGCTAATTCTTCTCCCCCTAGCATTCTGCATTTCAGAAAGAAGGTCACTGATAATTTCAGGGACACAAGATTCTGCTGCTGAGTTGCCTGGTGCCAGCTGTGGTTATTCTGAAACTGCGGAAGAAAAAAAATGCAGTCTTTCATGAGGATATAAAACCTCCCCCTATTCCCAAGAGACAGGGGCACATTTCTTGAGGTGCTAGCCAGCTCTGTTTCTCTTTTGCTTGGCAAAAATAATAAAGCTACTCTTTATTTCCTCCAAACTGTCTCCATATGTCTGTTTAACATCAGTGAACAGGGAGTCAAGATTTTGGCAACAAAGTTTGAACAATCATTTCAAAGGAAAATGCTAAAATTGTTTAAGGAAGATTTGGTAATGTCATACCCATTAAAATAAAACATGAGAAAAATATAATAGGCTCATATCTTTTCCCAACATATTAGTATCTCAAGCCCATAGTATCAGTGTTTGATAATATGTTTGATAAAGTTTGATAAAACTTATTAATAAATAATAGAACACTATTATGTCATTTAAGTGACTATATATACATAGTAAAAGTGTATTTATTGATATGAAAAGAATTCATAATATGTACTTTATAAGCCAATTTTTTAGTGCATGTGTGTGTATATGCATACAGAGAATCCTCCTGCCAATGCAGGAGACATGGATTTGATCTTCATCTGGGAAGATTCTGGGAGAAGGAAATAGTAACCCATTCCAGTATTCTTGCCTGGAAAATCCCATGGACAGAGGAGCATGGCAGTCTATAGTCCATGGAGTCACAAAGAGTCAGACACAATTTAGTGACTGAACAGCAACAACATCAAATGTTTGTAATTTTATTTGTGAAGGCAAGGTCATGTCACATAGATTTCCCCCCTTTTTCTTTTGCTTTTTTGCATTTAAACTTTTCTACATAGTAAATATACACTATCTACAATTACATAATAGATTAGCATAGTACATAATTGCTTAAATGTCAAAACTTCATGGACATTAAAAATCCTCTGGTTAAAGCCAAAGGTTCCTTTCATGACTTTGAATCATTTTCAACACACAGATATCCCATTAAGTTGGAGGAGAAATAAGAGGTTTCTGCCAGGAAACCGAAGGCACCTTCCTGCTAGTGTGTTCTGTTAAAAAAGAAAAACATCAATCCTGGCACAAGTGTGGGGTGACATCTAGTGAAGCGTTGTTGCAGACAATTGCCGGGTTATGTCCTCAGGGCTCCCTCTCCTGCCTCCTTTCTTTCAGTACACAGTCCTCAATAATTGTTCTTTTACAAAGCATGCATGTTTCCCCAATATAAAGAAGAAAATCTAGAGTCATGCATTTAAGAGAGTCCACATTTTGTGGAATTTGGCAAGAGAGAGCTGTTCAGTTTGCCATGTAAATAACACACACTCTTTTCTGTGGAAAACAATGGTAGAGCTTCAGACTTTGGATCATGATATATCTAGCTTTTCATCTGTTAGTAGTTAATAAGATGACTCTAATTTTCTAAGGCTTCCCAGGTGGTGCTAGTGGTAAAGAATATGCCTGCCAATGCAGAAGACACAAGAGACACAGGTTTGATCTGCGGGACAAGAAGATCCGCTGGAGGAGGAAATGGCACCACACTCCAGTATTCTTGCTTGGAAAATTGCGTGGACAGAGAAACCTGGCAGGCTACAGTCCATGAGACCACAAAGAGTCGGACATGACAGAGCAACTGAACACACAGGTATTTGCTAAGGCTTAGGATAGGCAGGAAGTCAGTGAAGCCAGTGTCTGCAGTCAATCAACAGGTCACAGACCAACTCACCCCCCACCAACAATCTTGAGTTTTGGAGAACAGACAACTATCCCCATGGAGGGCCAACAGAGGCAAAATCAAATGCCTTGGTCCTTGGGTTCAAGACAAACAAGTTAGTGATCAGTACTGAAGCTCAAGACTGGACTAGCATGACCTGTAACTTAACGCTAAGCTATATATTAGTGAAATGGAAACTGTGGTATAAAGTCAGGATTGCTCCTAAAGAACTGGGTAGACAGTGGCCAAGTGCCCTTGGCAATGGGGAAAAATACTGCAGGCAGAACTTGGTATTATATGAAATAGTCCTCTGTAATGTTCTTACATAATCGTCTGCTAACTTAACACCTTAATTTAAGAGTTACCAAGATCTGATTTAAAGACTTGCCATGGGATAAATTATTAAATGCAAGTTTGGGATCATACCTCTCTTCCGAGTTTTAGAGAAAACTAAACCATAAGCAGAGATTTAAGCACAGGATATTGTGTGGCATCATACTCGTACTCGGAGAAGGCAATGGCACCCCACTCCAGTACTCTTGCCTGGAAAATCCCATGGACGGAGGAGCCTAGAAGGCTGCAGTCCATGGGGTCGCTGAGGGTCGGACATGACTGAGCGACTTCACTTTCACTTTTCACTTTCATGCATTGGAGAGGGAAATGGCAACCCACTCCAGTGTGATTGCCTTGAGAATCCCAGGGACGGGGGAGCCTAGTGGGCTGCCGTCTATGGGGTCGCACAGAGTCGGACACGACTGAAGCAACTTAGCGTCAGCATACTCGTACTAAAAAAAAATGAGATCCACTAAACTACAAAATTTAGAGGGTAGAATGCGGATGGGAAGTGATGAAAATGCAAATAGTTGGAGTCACATGACAAAACTTGCTACTCATCTTTAAAAAGCATTATCACATGTTATCAATATTTGCCCTAAAACATGGGGTTGGGGGCTTCCCTGGTGGCTAAGTGGTAAAAAATATCTGCCTACCAATGCGGGAGACATGGGTTTGATCCCTGGTCCAGTAATATCCCACATGCCACAGAGTGAGTAAGTCCATGTGCCAAAACTGCCTGAGCCCATGTGCTGCAGCTACTGAAACCCACTTGCCCTAGAGCCCATGCTCTGCAACAAGAGAGGCCACCGCAATGAGAAGCCCGCACATCGCAACTGGAAAGCAGCTCCTCCACGCCTAGCTGCAATGAAACTACAGAAAAGCCCATGGTGCAACTGATGACCTAGCTCAGCCAAAAACAAAACAAATAATTTTTTAAGAAGCCATGAGGTTGGCTGAAGATTCTATTACTCTGGAAATTCAGATTCTAGTCAATAAATATCAAAAGAGTAGAATAAACAGCTTTCATACTGGAATAAAAATAAAGGCAGTAAAGCATTATACTCAAAATCTGGAGATTAAACAAAATTGCCTCAAATCAAGTTGAAGGTACCAGTATGTACCCATTAAACTAGAAAAAGCAATAAAGAGCCATCAGTGACAGGTTAGGGTATAAAAGGGTACGCTTATATATTTTAAATGACATTGTAAATTGGTTCAAATTTTCTGTAGAGCCATTTGTGACAAAAGCTATACAATACTTTCTTTTCTTTGACCTAGTAATTGCACTTTAGGAAATATACTCCCAGAAAATAATCTAAAAGAAAACAAATAATTTGTTCCAAGTTGTTCATATGAAGCAATTTATGAAAAGGAAACTTTGAAAATACTCAAAAGTCCAACAATAAGTGATTGTCCAAGGAAAATGTTTAATATCATGGAACACTATTAATAGCCTGCCTGTTAAGCTGTATGAACTACCTTAAAATAGGCCCATCTTTATAGTAAGTAAGTAAATGAAGTAAGAAGAAAATACACATGTGAAATTTTGTTAAAATCATACAAACATAAATTAATGTGCATGAAGGCCATTGTAAGAGACTTAAGTGAGAGAAGGGAGTGAATTCATTTTTCTTGATATATTGAGGACTTCTGCATTTCCATAATTCCAAGATATTTACATAATTCATATATTTTAATCTCAGATCAGTCTTATGACACAGATATTATTTATATAATTTCTATTCAAGAAATCTATTTGAGTAGTTTGTCCACAGTCATACTGATGGACAAGTGACAAAGTGGGATTTGAACTCTGTCTGGGATTCCAAATGCCATAGCTTTTCAGTGTATCGTGTAGAACACACTTCCTGAGGTTCTTTTTAAAACACACTAACCTCATCACATGACCCTTCAAGATAGATCGATTGGCTGAATACATTTGAAAAACATGCTAAAATAAATCCTCTTGATATTAATTGGCATAATTTTTTGAAGTTTTAGAGCAATTAAGCCAGTTTACATTTAATTAAAACAGCATTTCCCAATCCTGTGAATTCTGTGTGTCTGTATGTGTGCGGTTGTATTTACACGAATACATGAGTGAACAGGGCACCTGCTAATAAACCATAGAACTGTAGGTCTGCAGAACACAGTTTGGGAAATACTGATTTAAAGTCTTGTGTTCACTAGATACATTCTTTTGAAGTTAAGTATTAAAATTTAAAATATTAAAATTTATAAAAGTTGATTATCTCTACTGTGTAAACCTCTAACTATAGGCTCTCAGAGGATTAAATGTAAATTAGGGAATTATTCAGAGCTTCAGTGGAAATAAACATATATCCATATTTTCTTCCTGCCGCAAAGTGATAAGTAGCAACTCTAAATACTGGCACAGAAAATTACCAAAGACTCCCAGAGGTTGCTGCTGCTGCTGCTGTTAAGTCGCTTCAGTCGTGTCCAACTCTGTGCGACCCCATAGACGGCAGCCCATCAGGCTTTCCCGTTCCTGGGATTCTCCTGGCAAGAACACTGGAGTGGGTTGCCATTTCCTTCTCCAATGCATGAAAGTGAAAAGTGAAAGGGAAGTCGCTCAGTCGTGTCCGACTCTAGCGACCCCATGGACTGCAGCCTACCAGGCTCCTCCGTCCATGGGATTTTCTAGGCAAAAGTACTGGAGTGGGGTGCCACTGCCTTCTCTGCTCCCAGAGGTTAGTTACCCTTATAGAAGCAAATTCATGGCCATTTGTCCTGGTTATCCTGTAGATCAGGATAATAAGAATTTTGATGTTCTGAAGGTCCAATATTACTGTCCAAATGGACATTTAGGAAGAAGTAGAAGGTGAGGATTCTGAATCCATAAGGTGGCACATACCAGAAACAAACCTGACCCAGCACCTTGGGAGATGACTGAAATAAACAAACACTAAGAGCTGTAACCTTCCGAGGTCAAGTTTAGTCAGGAATGAAGTTCTCAGCACTGAGCGTGATTGAGAGGGCTGATGTTTTCCCCAAACCCAACACTTCAAGGTGTGTGCCAGTGGCCATTCTAGAGCATTCAGCCTCCCTCTCTGTACCTGACCTATGTTAAAATTTGCTTTGACAACCAGCCAGCTCTTAAACTAAACCATCACAGATGTCACAGATAGATGGCTGGCTTGGGTATTTGGTTAATTCCATAATCTCCATCAGCCTTTCATGGCTCTGCAACTTCTTGTATTGCAAATAAATATATGCTTTAGGTAAAACTAGTGATTTGTTATGGAAATATAGCTTTAAGACAGGTTTCAAAGGATTATTCTCCTCCCTGCCAGCCAGAGTTCAGCCTCCCATGTAAAGTTCAGCCTCCCATGCACAACTCTGGTGCTATCTATGGAACGCTCTTATATTTTCTAACAGGTGGACTCTAAAGATGATGCTGTGAAAATGCTGCACTCAATATGCCGGCAAATTTGGAAAACTCAGCAGTGGCCACAGGACTGGAAAAGGTCAGTTTTCATTCCAATCCCAAAGAAAGACAATGCCAAAAAATGTTCACACTACCGCACAATTGCATTCATCTCACGCGCTAACAATGTAATGCTCAAAATTCTCCAAGCCAGGCTTCAACAGTATGTTAACCATGAACTTCACGATGTTCAAGCTGGATTTAGAAAAGACAGAGGAAACAGAGATCAAATTGCCAACATCTGATGGATCATCAAAAAGCAAGAGAGTCTCAGAAAAACATCTGCTTTATTGACTAGGCCAAAGCCTTTGATTGTGTAGATCATAACAAACTGTGGAAAATTCTTCAAGAGATAGGAATACCAGACCACCTAACTTGCCTCCAGAGAAATCTGTATGAAGGTCAAGAAACAACAGTTAGAATTGGACATGGAACAACAGACTGCTTCCAAATACGGAAAGGAATACGTCAAGGCTGTATATTGTCACCCTGCTATTTAACTTCTATGCAGAGTACATCATGAGAAACGCTGGGCTGGAAGAAGCACAAACTGGAATCAAGATTACCAGGAGCAATATCAATAACCTCAGATATGCAGATGACACTACCCTTACGGCAGAAAGTGAAGAAGAACTGAAGAGCCTCTTGATGAAAGTGAAAGAGGAGAGTGAAAAAGTTGGCTTAAAGCTCAACATTCAGGAAACTAAGATCATGGCATCTGGTCCCATCACTTCATGTGAAATAGATGGGGAACCAGTGGAAACAGTGTCAGACTTTATTTTTATGGGCTCCAAAATCAATGAAGATGGTGGCTACAGCCATGAAATTAAAAGACACCTGCTCCTTGGAAGGAAGGTTATGATCAACCTAGACAGCATATTAAAAAGCAGAGACATTACTTTGCCAACAAAGGTCCGTCTAGTCAAGGCTATTGTTTTTCCACCAGTCATGTATGGATGTGAGAGTTGGACTGTGAAGAAGGCTGAGTGCTGAAGAATTGATGCTTTTGAACTGTGGTGTTGGAGAAGACTCTTGAGAGTCCCTTGGACTGCAAGGAGATTCAACCAGTCCATCCCAAAGGAAATCAGTCCTGCATATTCATTGGAAGGACTAACGCTGAAGCTGAAACTCCAATACTTTGGCCACCTGATGCGAAGAACTGCCTCATTTGAAAAGACCCTGATGCTGGGAAACATTGAAAGCAGGGGGAGAAGGGGACAACAGAGGATGAGATGGTTGGATGGCATCATCGACTCAATGGACGTGAGTTTGAGTAGGCTCTGGGAGTTGGTGATAGACAGGAAAGCCTCGCATGCTACAGCTCATGGGGTCGCAAAGAGTTGGACACGACTGAGTGACTGAACTGAATTGAACTGCGACCATGACCCTGAGCATGCCCAAAAAGTGGTGCTTCCTTCTGTCAGTGTGCTAATCTCCTCTACTGCTTTGGGTCCCCAGAGAAGTGAAGGGACTTTAGACAAAAGCCACATAATCTGAAAACTGTTGTGCTGGTCAGGGAAATAGACACTGATAAAGAATTGTGAACTGATCAGCCTCGGCACTTATGATGCAATTATTAAACCACGGTTCACTCTTGGCTCACTCTTCAGTACCCAGCACATCACTATGGGACTGAGATGGACATGTCACTCACATATCACTCCTGTCTAGTTACTGATGTAGGATGTTAGAGGATGCAGGGCAAGCACTGTTATGTGCACTTAGAGGAGTATTCACCCTACTTCTGGACATTTTGTTATTTCCAACATGTCTCAGTATCACTACACAGAAGTGGACTGGGATAGAATATCTGTGTGCCCACCTCCCAGATCAATTCAATCAGAATTGTTTGTTGGGAACTGGTTTTTGTTTTTGTTTTTTAAGTTTCTCAGATGATCTGGGCTGAGGACAACTGATATAGAGGGTCATTTTTATTTACCATTTCAAGTGTGCCTTGTTAGGTATTTTGTGATTTAGGCATTTCTTAATCTTTGCAGCCATACTCTCACTTTCAGATTTCAGCCATTTCTGGTCTTGTGTGGTTTGTGAGATAAACACAATGTGTGATGAGCCAGTATAACATAAAATCTTTTCAATGGTGAAAATTTTATCTAAAGAAATAGAAACTTTAATTTTCATAAGGAAGATCTGGATGAGTTTGCCGATGATCTACTGAAAATTCCTTGAGCCATTAGGGAAAAAATACTTTAAATGCAGAAAACAAAATGTGATGTAATAATGTAAATGCAGGGAAAGGGATTATTCTTGCAATTTCGGTACATAATTTTCTTTCTCTAAGTTACAAATCCTAAATCCTGATGCATCCATCAAAATAATAATCTAGTAATAGAAAAGATATCAATTTCCTTGCACTACTGAAACTTTAACTGATATTCAGAGACTGCTATGTTATTCTGCACAAAAGAACTTGGAGTTATTAAAAAATTCAGAGAACACAAATTAAACGTTATTATTCTACTTGCCTCTCAGATGTTGGACTACTTACCTACTCAAACAAAGTTTCATTGGCACTTTCTAATCACAAAATAAATGCCTTCTGGCTTCCATCAGAGATATAGAACAGTTTCCAGACGCTTCATCTCTGCAGAGTACATGCTTACATACTTCCTTCCTGACTTGTTAAGAAAATATTTATATCAAGCCACCAACATTTATGGTTGAGGTACTGGAATTTTTGTTTAAGATCTGGGATGGTCTTAGGCAAGTTTTTATATTTGTCTGAATTTTATTTTCCTCAGCTATAAAATGAGAGTTTGGTCTAACCACATTTTGAGAACTGGTAGCTCATGGACTAATTTTGGCCTGAGGATATGTTTTATTGGACAAAGAGTACCTTTTTTTGTTTATTTTTTGGCTACACCTCATGGCATGGGAGATCTTAGTTTCTCCATCAGGGACTGAACTACAGCCCCTTCAGTGGAAGCTCAGAGTCTTAACCGCTGGACCACCAGGGAAGTCTTGGAATAAGAGTACTTTTTTGTGCGTGCATCAGTTGCCAGCATTTAAAAGATGGGATGTTACTGGGCAGCTATGTGTAAAAGAAAGAAACTAGAAAATTTTCTCATACCATATACAAATACAATCTCAAAACAGACTAAAGACTGAAATATAAGACCTGGAACATAAAACTCTGATTAAAAAAATAGACAGTAAACTCTTTGAAATCAGTTTTAGCAATATTTTTTTTTGATCTCTCTCTGCAACCAAGGCAAGAAAAGCAAAAATAAATAAAGGGGAACTAATTAAAGTTTAGAGCTTTTCCACAGTGAAGGAAGCCATCAACAAAATGGAAAGGGAATTCCTCCATTTCTACTCAATGGAAAAAGATATTTACAAATGATATGTTTGATAATGGGTTAATGTCCAAAATATATATAAAGAACACATATAACTCAATATCAAACAATAAGCTACCCAATTAAAACATAGAGGACCTGAATAAGTATTTTTACAAAGAAGACAAACAGATGCCCAATAGGCACATGAAGAGATGCTCAATATCACTAAACATTCAGTCAGTTCAGTTCAGTCACTCAGTCGTGTCCGACTCTTTGTGACCCCATGAATCACAGCATGCCAGGCCTCCCTGTCCATCATCATTTTCCGGAGTTTACCCAAACTCATGTCCATCGAGTCGGTAATGCCATCCAGCCATCTCATCCTCTGTCGTCCCCTTCTCCTCCTGCCCCCAATCCCTCCCAACATCAGAGTCTTTTCCAATGAGTCAGTTCTTCACATCAGGTGGCCAAAGTATTGAAGTTTCAGCTTTAGCATCATGAGAAACCTTGGGCTGGAAGAAGCGCGAGCTGGGATCAAGATTGCCAGGAGAAATATCAATAACCTCGGATATGCAGATGACACCACCATTATGGCAAAAAGTGAAGAACTAAAGAGCCTCTTGATGAAGGTGAAAGAAGAGAGTGAAAAAGTTGGCTTAAAGCTCACCATTCAGAAAACTAAGATCATGGCATCTGATTCCATCACTTAATGGCAAATAGATGGGGAAACAGTGGAAACAGTGTCAGATTTTATTTTTAGGGGCTCCAAAATCACTGCCGATGGTAATTGCAGCCATGAAATTAAAAGATGCTTACTTCTTGGAAGGAAAGTTATGACCAACTTAGATAGCATATTCAAAAGCAGAGACATTACTTTGCCAACAAACATCCGTATAGTCAAGGCTGTGATTTTTCCAGTGGTCATGTATGGATATGAGAGTTGGACTGTGAAGAAAGCTGAGCACTGAAGAATTGATGCTTTTGAACTGTGGTGTTGCAGAAGACTTTTGAGAGTCCCTTGGACAGCAAGGAGATCCAACCAGTCCATCCTAAAGGAGATCAGTCCTGGGTGTTCATTGGAAGGCCTGATGCTGATGCTGAAACTCCAATACTTTGGCCACCTCATGCAAAGAGTTGACTCCCTGGAAACGACCCTGATGCTGGGAGGGATTGGGGGCAGGAGGAGAAGGGGACAACAGAGGATGAGATGGCTGACGGCATCACCGACTTGATGCACATGAGTTTGGGTGACCTCCAAGAGTTGGTGATGGACAGGGAGGCCTGGTGTGCTGTGATTCATGGGGTCGCAAAGAGACAGACATGACTGAGCGACTGAACTGAACTGACTGAGTGTTTGTCTTATGTATTCAGATGCTGCTATGTTGGGTGCATAGATATTTACAGTTGTTATATCTTCCTCTTGGATTGAACTCTTAATCATTATGTAGTGTCCTTTCTTTTCTCTTATAATCATCTTTATTTTAACGTCTGTTTTGTCTGATATGAGGATTGCTACTCCAGCTTTCTTTTGCCTCCAGTTTGCATGGAATCTATTTTTCCATCCTCTCACTTTCAGTCTACATGCGTCTCTAGGTCTGAAGTGGGTTTCTTGTAGACTGCATATATATGTGTCTTGTGTTTGTATCCATTCAGCCAGTCTGTGTCTTTTGGTTAGATTAGGTAAACCATTTACATTTAAGGTAATTATTGATATATATGTTCCTATTGCCATTTTCTTAATTGTTTAGGGTTGATTTTGTAGATCTTTTTCTTCTCTTGTATTTCTTGACTATATAAATCCTTTTAACATTTGGTGTAAAACTGGTTTGGTGGTACTGAATTCTCTTAACTTCTGCTTGTCTGAAAAGCTTTTTATTTCTCCATCAATTTTGAATGAGATCCTTGCCGGATACAGTAATCTTGTTTGTAGATTATTCTCTTTCAGTACTTTCAGTGCCATTCCCCTCTGGCCTGGAGAGTTTCTGCTAAAAGATCAGCTATTAAATGTATTTATAATAGCCAAAATATGGAAGGAAGTTAAGTGTCCATCAATAAATAAATGGATAAAGAAGATGTGATGTGTGTGTGTGTGTGTGTGTGTGTGTATATATATATATATATATATATAATAGAATATTAATCCACCTTTAAAAATATGAAATCTTGCCATTTGTGACCACATGGATGGACCTGGAATGTATTAGGCTTAGTGAAATAAGTCAGAATGAGAAAGAAAAATACTATATGTTTTCAATATATGTGAAATCTGAAAAACAAAACAAAGAACAAATATAATAAAACAGAAACAGACTCACAGATACAAGGAATAAACTAGTGGTTATCATAGGGGAAAGGGGTGGGGAGGGACAAAATATATGAAGGGGATTAAGGGGTACAAACACTCAATTATAAAATAAATAAGCAACAGGGACATAATATATGGCTCAGGATTATAGTCAGTATTTTATAAAAACCTTGTGTGGCATATAATCTACAGAAATATCAAATCACTATGATGTACCCCTGGAACTAATATAATCTTGTAGGTCAGCATAACTTCAATTATTTTAAGTTTAAAAAATAAAATTAAAATTGAGATGTTTATGTAAAAATCCAGTTTTGAATTTTCTTGAAGGAATTGGCAGAGCTGGCCTACATGCTCTCTTGGCAATAACTACCTGCAGCTGAGTCTGCACTGCCTCCTTCAGGTGGGGCTTGTACTCTTCAAGACATCACAGTCCTCAGAGTGCCCACTTCATCCACTACCCAGATCCAGGGGCACTGGAGATAGTAACCTTATAGTCTCTTAGGTCCCTTTCAGCTCTGAAATCCTATGATTCTCCTTTTCCTAAAAGACCAACACATAGAGCAGGAGACAATGAGAGAAGGATGAAAAGAAATAGAACAGAATGAGCAGAAAGAGGACTCTATCCAATCCCTGATTGAGTACTGATATATAATTCTCTTGGACAAGTGGACTTCATCACTTCAAAATTTTATTTTATTTATTCATTTATTTTTTTGCTGTACCCAGAAATTTTATCTATTTATTTATTTTTTCTTTTTATTTTAATTGGAGGCTAATTACATTACAATATTGTGATGGTTTATTGACATGAATCAGCCATGGGTGTACATTGTTCTCCATCCTGAAACCCCTTCCCACCTCCTTCCCCATCCCATCCCTCAGGGTCATCCCAGTGCACCAGCCATGAGTACCCTGTCTCATGCATCGAACTTGGACTGGTGATCTGTTTCACATACGATAATACACATGTTGCAATGCTATTCTCTCAAATCATCCCACCCTCGCCTTCTCCCACAGAGTCCAAAGGACTGTTCTATACATCTGTGTCTCTTTTGCTGTCTCACATATAGGGTCATTGTTACCACCTTTCTAAATTCCATATATATGTGTTAGTATACTGTATTGGTGTTTTTCTTTCTGGTTTACTTCACTTTGTATAATAGGCTCCAGTTTCATCCACCTCATTAGAACTGATTCAAATGTATTCTTTTTAATGGCTGAGTAATATTCCATTGTATATATGTACCACAGCTTTCTTATCCATTCATCTGCTGATGGACATCTAGGTTGCTTCCATGTCCTGGCTATTATAAACAGTGCTGCGATGAACATTGGGGTACACATGTCTCTTTCAATTGTGGTTTCCTTGGTGTGTATACCCACCAGTGGGATTGCTGGGTCATATGGTAGTTCTATTTCCAGTTGTTTAAGGAATCTCCACACTGTTCTCCATAGTGGCTGTACTAGTTTACATTCCCACCAACAGTGTAAGAGGGTTCCCTTTTCTCCACATCCTCTTCAACATTTATTGCTTGTAGACTTTTGGATGGAAGCCATTTTGACTGGCGTGAGATGGTACCTCATTGCAGTTTTGATTTGCATTTCTCTAATAATGAGTGATGTTGAGCATCTTTTCATGTGTTTGTTCACCATCTGTATGTCTTCTTTGGAGAAATGTCTGTTTAGTTCTTTGGCCCATTTTTTGATTTTGTTTATTTTTCTGGAATTGAGCTGCAGGAGTTGCTTGTATATTTTTGAGATTAATTCTTTGTCAATTGCTTCATTTGCTATTATTTTCTCCCATTCTGAAGGCTGTCTTTTCACTTTGATTATAGTTTCTTTCATTGTGCAAAAGCTTCTAAGTTTAATTAGGTCCCATTTCTTTATTTCTGTTTTTATCTCCATTACTCTGGAAGGTGGGTCATAGAGGATCCTGCTGTGATTTATGTCAGAGAGTGTTTTGCCTATGTTTTACTCTTAGAGTTTTATAGTTTCTCATCTTATGTTTAGATCTTTAATCCATTTTGAGTTTATTTTTGTGTGTGGTGTTAGAAAGTGTTCTAGTTTCATTCTTTTATGCGTGGTTGACCAGTTTTCCCAGCACCACTTGTTAAAGAGATTGTCTTTTTTCCATTGTATATTCTTGCCTCCTTTGTTGAAGATAAGGTGTCCATAGGTGAATGGATTTATCTCTGGGCTTTCTCTTTTGTTCCACTGATCTATGACCAAGCGACTGATCTGATCTGATCTGATCTATATTTCTGTCTTTGTGCCAGTACCATACTGTCTTGATGACTGTAGGTTTGTAGTAGAGCCTGAAGTCAGGCAGGTTGATTCCTCCAGTTCCATTCTTCTTTCTAAGATTGCTTTGGCTATTTGAGGTTTTTTGTATTTCCATATAAACTGTGAAATTATTTGTTTTACTTCTGTGAAAAAACCATTGGTAGCTTGACAGAGATTGCATTGAATCTATAGATTGCTTTGGGTAGTATACTCATTTTCACTATATTGATTCTTTCAATCCATGAACATGGTATATTTCTCCATCTATTTGTGTCCTCTTTGATTTCTTTCAACAGTGTTTTATAGTTTTCTATATATAGGTCTTTTGTTTCTTTAGGTAGATTTATTCCTAGTATTTTGTTCTTTTTGTTGCAATGGTGAATGAAATTGTTTCCTTAATTTCTCTTTCTGTTTTTTCATTGTTAGTATATAGGAATGCAAGGGATTTCTCTGTGTTAATTTTATATCCTGCAACTCTACTATATTCATTGATTAGCTTTAGTAATTTTCTGGTGGAGTCTTTAGGGTTTTCTATGTAGAGGATCATGTCATCTGCAGTGAGAGTTTTACTTCTTTTCCAATCTGGATTCCTTTTATTTCTTTTTCTTCTCTGATTGCTGTGGCTAATACTTCCAAAACTATGTTGAATAGCAGTGGTGAGAGTGGGCACCCTTGACTTGTTCCTGACTTTAGGGGAAATGCTTTCAATTTTTCACCATTGAGGATAATGTTTGCTGTGGGTTTGTCATATATAGCTTTTATTATATTGAGATATTTTCCTTCTATGCCTGCTTTCTGGAGAGTTTTTATCATAAATGGATGTTGAATTTTGTGAAAGGTTTTCTCTGCATCTATTGAGATAATCATATGGTTTTTATCTTTCAATCTGTTAATATGGTGTATTACATTGATTGATTTGTGGATATTAAAGAATCCTTGCATCTCTGGAATAAAGCCCTCTTGGTCATGATGTATGGTCTTTTTAATATGTCGTTGGATTCTGTTTGCTAGGATTTTGTTAAGGATTTTTACATCTATGTTCATCAGTCAAATTGGCCTGTAGTTTTCTTTTTTTGTGGCATCTTTGTCAGGTTTTGGTATTAGGGTGATGGTGGCCTCATAGAATGAGTTTGGAAGTTTACCTTCCTCTGCAATTTTCTGGAAGAGTTTGAGTAGGATTGAGTTGGATAGGTGTTAGCTGTTCTCTAAATTTTTGGTAGAATTTAGCTATGAAGCCGTCTGGTCCTGGGCTTTTGTTTGGTGGAAGATTTCTGATTACACTTTCAATTTCCATGGTTGCGATGGGTCTGTTAAGATTTTCTATTTCTTCCTGGTTCAGTTTTGGAAAGTTATACTTTTCTAAGAATTTGTCCATTCCTTCCAAGTTGTCCATTTTATTGGCATATAGTTGCTGATAGTAGTTCCTTATGATCCTTTGTATTTCTGTGTTGTCTGTTGTGATTTCTCCATTTTCATTTCTGATTTTGTTGATTTGATTCTTCTCCCTTTGTTTCTTGATGAGTCTGGCTAATGGTTTTTCTATTTTGTTTATCTTCTCAAAGAACCAGCTTTTAGCTTTGTTGATTTTTGCTATGGTCTCTTTTGTTTCTTTTGCATTTATTTCTGCCCTAATTTTTAGGATTTCTTTCCTTCTATTAACCCTGGGGCTCTTCATCTCTTCCTTTTCTAGTTGCTTTAGGTGTAGAGTTAGGTTGTTTATTTGATCTTTTTCTTGTTTCATAAGTTAAGCCGATATTGCTATGAACTTTCCCCTTAGCACTGCTTTTACAGTGTCCCATAGGCTTTGGGTTGTTGTGTTTTCATTTTCATACGTTTCTATGCATATTTTTATTTCTTTTTTGATTTCTTCTGTGATTTGTTGGTTATTCAGAAGCGTGCTGTTTAGCCTCCATATGTTGGAATTTTTAATAGTTTTTTTTTTTTCCTGTAGTTGACATCTAATCTTACTGCATTGTGATCAGAAAATATGCTTGGAATGATTTCAGTGTTTTTGAATTTACTAAGGCTAGATTTATGGCCCAGAATGTGATCTATCCTGGAGAAGGTCCTGTGTGCACTTGAGAAAAAGGTAAAATTTATTGTTTTGGGGTGAAATGTCCTATAGATATCAATTTGGTCTAACTCATCCATTGTATCATTTAAAGTTTGTGTTTCCTTGCTAATTTTCTGTTTATTTGATCTATCCATAGGTGTGAGTGGAGTATGAAAGTCTCCCACTATTATTGTGTTATTGTTAATATCCCCTTTCATACTTGTTAGCATTTGCCTTACATATTGTTGTGTTCCTATGTTGGGTGCATATATATTTATAATTGTTATATCTTCTTCTTGGATTGATCCTTTGATCATTATGTAGTGTCCTTCTTTGTCTGTTTTCACCTTTATTTCAAAGCCTATTTTATCTGATATGAGTACTGCTATTCCTGCTTTCTTTTGGTCTACATTTGTGTGAAATATCTTTTTCCAGCCCTTCACTTCGATCTGTACAAGTCCTTTGTTTTGAGGTGGGTCTCTTGTAGACAGCATATATAGGGGTCTTGTTTTTTTATCCATCCAGCCAGTCTTTGTCTTTTGGTTGGGGCATTCAACGCATTTATGTTTAAGGTAATTATTGATTAATATGATTCTGTTGTCATTAACTTTGTTGTTTTGGGTTGGAGTTTATACACCCTTTCTGTGTTTCCTGTCTAGAGAAGATCCTTTAGTATTTGTTGAAGAGTTGGTTTGGTGGTGCTGAATTCTCTCAGCTTTTGCTTGTCTGTAAAGCTTTTGCTTTCTCCTTCATATTTGAATGAGATCCTTGCTGGGTACAGTAATCCGGGTTGTAGGTTTTTCTCTTTCATCACTTTAAGTATGTCCTGCCATTCCCTTCTGGCCTGAAGAGTTTCTATTCAAAGATCAGCAGCTGTTATCCTTATGGGGATCCCCTTGTGGGTTATTTGTTATTTTTCCCTTGCTGCTTTTAATATTTGTTCTTTGTGTTTGATCTTTGTTAATTTGATTAATATGTGTCTTGGGTTGTTTCACCTTGGGTTTATTCTGTTTGGGACTCTGGCTTTCTTGGACTTGGTTGACTATTTTCTTCCCCATTTTAGGCAAGTTTTCAACTATTATCTCCTCAAGTATTGTCTCATGGCCTTTCTATTTGTCTTTTTCTTCTGGGACTCCTATGATTCAAATGTTGGGGCATTTGACATTGTCCCAGAGGTCTCTGAGGTGGTTCTCATTTCTTTTAATTCTTTTTTCTTTTTTCCTCTCTTCTTCATTTATTTCCACCATTCTATCTTCTACGTCACTTATCCTATCTTTTGCATCAGTTATTCTACTATTGGTTCCCTCCAGAGTGTTTTTGATCTCATTAATTGCATTA
This sequence comes from Bos javanicus, assembly GCF_032452875.1. Lineage (NCBI taxonomy): Eukaryota > Metazoa > Chordata > Mammalia > Artiodactyla > Bovidae > Bos > Bos javanicus. Next base: position 30,931,464 of record NC_083869.1, read on the forward strand.
TTCATTATTGATTGACTCTTTTGTTTCTTGTAAATCCTTGTTAAGCTTTTCTTGTGCCTTCTCAATCCTTGTCTCCAGGCTATTTATCTGTAACTCCATTTTGTTTTCAAGATTTTGGATCATTTTTACTATCATTATTCTGAATTGTTTTTCAGGTAGACTCCCTATCTCCTCCTCTTTTGTTTGGTTTGGTGGGCATTTATCATGTTCCTTTACCTACTGAGTATTTCTCTGACTTTTCATCTTGTTTAGATTGCTGTGTTTGGGATGGCTTTTCTGTATTCTGGCAGTTTGTGGTTCCTCTTTATTGTGGAGGTTCCTCCCTGTGGATGGGGTTGGATGAGTGGCTCGTCAAGGTTTCCTGGTTAGGGAAGCTTGTGTCAGTGTTCTGGTGTGTGGAGCTGGATTTCTTCTCTCTGAAGTTCAATGAAGTGTCCAGTAGTGAGTTTTGAGATGTCTGTGGGTTTGGTGTGACTTTGGCCAGCCTGTATATTAAAGCTCAGGGCTAAGTTCCTCTGTTGTTGAAGAATTTGTGTGATATGACTTGCTCTGGAACTTGTTGGCTCTTGGGTGGTGCTTGGTTTTAGTGTAGGTATAGACGCTTTTGGATGAGCTCTTATTGATTAATGTTCCCTCTAGTCAGGAGTTCTCTGGTGTTCTCAGGTTTTGGACTTAAGCCTCCTGCCTCTGGTTTTCAGTCTTATTCTTACAGTAGCCTCAAGACTTCTCCATCAATACAGCATCAATGATAAAACATCTAGGTTAATGGAGAAAAGATTCTGCACAATGAGGGACACCCAGAAAGGTTCGCTGAGTTACATGGAGAAGAGAAGAGGGAGGAGGGAGATAGAGGTGACCAGGAGGAGAAGAGGATGAATCAAAAGGGGAGAGAGCAATCTAGCCAGTAATCAAATCCCTACGTGCTCTCCACAGCCTGGAACACCCAGAGAGGTTCACGGAGTTACATAGAGAAGAGACGAGAAGAGGGAGGAAGGAGATAGAAGTGACCAGGAGAAGAAGAGAGGGAGTCAAAAGGAGAGAGACAGATCTAGCCAGTAATCAGTTCCCTAAGTGTTCTCCACAGCCCGGAATACCCAAAGAGATTCACAGAGTTGGGTAGAGATAAGAGAGGGGAGGTAGGAGATAGAGGTGACCTAGGGGAGAAAAAGGAGAGTCAAAAGGGGGAGACAGCAATCAAGCCAGTAATCACACTCCTAAGTAAAAATGGGTACTGAAGATTGGATTCTTAAAGGTACAAAATTGATAACAAATACCAAAAAGCAAGATTAAAATCCTAGAGTAGAGGTTAGACTCTCAAAAATACAATATTTAAAAAAAAATCACAAAAATTATTAAAAAATATATATGAAGTTTGCTTTAAAAATAGGGTCTTTTTTTTTTTTTTTTTGCAAGGTAATAGTAGGTTATAAAAGAGAAAATTAAAGGAGTAATAGAGGACTTAAAATTTTAAAAAGTTTTTTAAATGATAATAGTAAAAATACATCTAGGAATTTCTCTGGTGCTGTTGCAGGCAGTGTGGGGTCAGTTCAGTTTCAGATAGTTCCTTGTTCCAGCTTATACTTCGCAAGATCCATAGGCCCCTTCCAATGTAGTCAGTGCTAGCTACAAGGTTTTAATCTGTTGCACCTGTCACTTCCAAAGCGGTTCCCTCTGTTTATTTTGGCTTCTTCTGTTTGCAAGTCTCTTCAGTGTCTAATTTCTGCCCTGACACAAGGGGGCAAAGGTGGTCACTTATTTAGGTTCACTTGTTCAGTTGTGCTGTGGGGAGGGAGGAACACTGCAAACAAATATCACTGGCGTGTGTGGGGAGTGCTCGCAGTGTCTTGGCCACACTGGGTTTGCCCCCGCTCACCGCATGCGTGTTTTCCCAGTCTACGCTACTCAGGCTCCAGGTTGCTCTGCAGGGGAACTGTCTAAAGTGGGCCCTGGGTTGCCTGTACTTCCCAGGTCTAAGCTGCTCAGGTTCAGGTTCTCAGGTACTCCACAAAGGTGCAGACTCAGTTGGGTCTGCGTTTTTTGCCCTTCCCAGGTCTGAGCAGCTCAGGAGACCAGGTGCTTGGCGAGGGCACACTCCCCAGGTGCCGTGCGTCTTGTCGCCTCCCCAGTCCCAGCTGCTCGGTTTCCAGGTGCTCAGCGGGAGCGCCCTTTCCGGTGAGCCATGTGCCTCTTCTGGGGAGTTGATCTCTGGCTGCGACCCTCCCAGCGGATGTTAACCGTCCAGGATCCCAGGAAGACTTGGTTAGCAACTAGGAGGCTGCTCGCAGTTTGGTAGTGGATGCCATCTCTGGGGCCGAGATTGCCCCTTTCAGGCTCTGGCCGTTGCTTGCCCGCCTCCCTGCCTCCAGTGAAGGATGGGCCAGTCCGCTGCTGGCTAGCTCTCCTCTGATATTTGTTCAATCCTTTTTTCTGTGAACAGGCTAGCAGTGCCTTAGGTTAGGGCTTTTCGCGGGAAATTTCTCTCTCTCTCTTCCTTTCTCTCTCTCTCTCTCTGGCTATCCCACAGTTTGGGTTGCTATTTCACATTAGCTCCCTCACATTGCCCTCAGGGCATTCAGGCCTGGTCCTTATCCTATGCAATGCAGCCTGTGCCTCCATCGTTTGGGCTATTTCTCTGCTGGGAGTTGCCGTTAGGCACGTAATCTGTGGGGTTTATTTATTTATTTTTCCTCCTGGTTATGTTGCCCTCTGAGATTCCAAAACTCCCCACAGACCCACTGGTGAGAGGACTTCCTGGTGTTTGGAAACTTCTCTTTTAGTACTCCCTTCCAGGATGGGTCTCTGTCCCTAATTCTTTTGTCTCTCTTTTTATCTTTTATATTTTGTCCTACCTCCTTTCAAAGACAATGGGCTGCCTCTCTGGGTGCCTGGTGTCCTCTGCCAGCATTCAGAAGTCGTTTTGTGTAATTTGCTCAGCGTTCAAGAGTTCTTTTGATGAATTTGTGAGGGAGAAAGTGGTCTCCCTGTCCTATTCCTCTGCCATCTTAGGATCGCACCCACACTTCAAAATTGTAAGTAATAATTTCAGAGGCAGTGGAGGATGAGAAAAACCTAGGAATATCACTGTTGTATTTACCCAGTGATGCAGAGCTGAGAGAAATGTCAAGGCAGAAAGGTAACTACTGAATTTCACTTTTGCTTTATTTTAAAATGTAGATTAGTTTTTTTTCATATTACAAAAATTTATTAACTTTAGAATCTGGAAAATTCAGAAATGTAGAAAGCAATACATGATTAATATTTGCTCAATTGAAATATACAGGAAGATAAAATATTTTATTTTAATTGATTAATCAAGAATTTGTTTTGTTGTGCACCTATGTTTATGTTAGGCATTACAAGGGATACAAAGACAAACCAAAGAAATAATATTGAACTTTAGGTAGCATATAATCTACAAGTAAGAAACAATAAAAGTACATACACCCCTTATGCAGTACAATAAGATGCAACTGGTAAAAGGAAAATACCAAATATAATTAGTTCAAGGTGTATAATTCAGCAAAAGTTGCAATGAAAGAATATAAAGAATTTTTATTTTCTTGGAGAAAGAAAAATGAAAATATTTTCAAATTTTCATCGAGTTATAGCAAATTAAAAAATAATCAATTAAAATGGAACAATTGCATATCAATATGATGTGTATTTGTTGTTTAGTCACTAAGTCATGTCCAATTCTTTGGGACTCCATGGACTATAGCTCACCAGGCTCCTTTGCCCATGGGATTTCCCAGGCAAGAATACTGAAGTGAATTGCCAGTAAATTGTCATTTCCCTCTCCAATGCTTCTTCCCAGTGCAGAGATTGAACCTGAAGCTCCTGAATTGGCAGGCAGATTCTTTACCCCTGAGCCACCAGCGAAGCCCCATGGTGCATATACCTGATTATATTTAATCAAAACTATTCCAAAGCAATAAATTTAAAATATTGCAAAAACAAGTAGAAAATGGAGCCCCTCTCTACTTACTTTTGTAGTAGAAGAAATGCCGTTAGATTTTACAGCTTCCTAGATGAACATTTTACTTTGACCCTGACTTCATGGGACCTAGAACGGAAAGTAATAATTTAGAATACCTCTTTTGAAAGATTTCCCTTTTCATCTAGGTCATAAATTAACCAGAATATGATTTCAGTATGTTATGAGTATTTGAGAGAAAAATGGTCATGCCCTGACATACACTGGTAGGAAAAAAAAAAAACAAAACAGACAGACAAAAAAAAAAAAACAAACTTGTTCCTGATTTAATTTAAAAATGATAATTGGTTCATTTTTCAAAGGCCTTAATTCTGAAAACATTTTACCATAGCATTTTTGTGTATGTAAAACCTAATGATGCCCTAGATAACAAGTTTCCAAATAAAATTACCAACAATTACATGTTACATACATTGCTTTCAAGTCTACAGTGTTATTAAATTATCACTGCTTTGCAAATTAATACTTGCTTTCCTTTTTGTAAAGTGACCAAGGGGAAAATAGGTTCAAAATGAGTGCAAAACCATGACTATGAATCACCAAAATTTGTGGCTCTTTTCCCCTGGAATCATCTTCTCCTCCATGAAAAATATGGTTTATAAGAATAATAAAACATTTTCCCCAGCTTTTTATAGTTTTAAAGACTGATGTGCTTACCAAAGGATCTCTATTTGTTTAGAAAATTTAGTGGAAATAGCATACTGTCCACTGGATAAAGCATGTTTAATAAATGTGATCCTGCAAATTTACTGCTGATTTATCAAACTACAGTTGTCAACTTATTCAATTCCTTTAGTGGATCAGCATTTCCATTACTGAGAAAAAAGGTATACCTCTGAGCTGTATACTATTCTCTGCAGACAGAAAACTGTGGTTGTCATGGCAACTGCAAACTGTGCAGAGTCTGTCATGACCCAGTAACAGTATAATGGAAAACATCTGCTGGGAAATCACAGACGGACTGGCACAAGGTCTTTGGGAGGAAGTATTTGTGAGAATTTAACCTTAAAATATTTCCTCAATTCTAGTCTCAGATTCCCCCAATACAAATATTTAAAAAGGTTCTATCCTTGCCAATATCTGCAGCACATAACTTAAAGGAAACACAGAGAGAAGTTTTTTTTCATTGTCAACAGCACAACTTTTAATGAATTAAGTTAGTTTTTAAATATGAAATTATTAAAAAACCTTTTCTCCCCACAAAAATGGGACAGGTAATTTTCACGATTTGACCTCAACCAGCAGCATTCAACATCAGTGTGCATCAGAATTATCTTCAGGTCTCCTTATAGCACAAAGTGCTCAGCCCCGTCCCAAAGTTTCTGATTCAGTGAGTGGGGTGGGATCTGAGAACCTGTATTTCTAAAGTTTCCAAGTGATGCTGTTGCTGCTGGCCCAAGATCCCTATTTTGAGAACCACAGATCTAAGCTAAGAATCTCAAAGAATTCTTAAAACTTTGCTAGCCATGGAATCGTGTGAAGAATAAGAAAAGTGTCAGTTTTTATTTAAAAAGTTCACTTCAATGATGGAGACTGCAGTGGTTTTCATACCGGTTCCTGCCTGAGAAATCGCTTTAAAAATACAAAAGTCCGGGTCCTATTCCTAGAGATTTTAGTTGCTTTTGGATGGAATCCAGTTTCTGAATATTTTTAACAAGCATCCCAAGTTAATTCTGATATACGCCTATTTCTCTACTTTGCTTGGGAATCACTGATTCAAGACAAGTTGTCATTTTGTAGTGTATAGCTGTAAAGCTTGTTTTTAAATCTCCCATCATTGCCCCAGTAGGTCTGGATGGGACTCAGGAATTGAAATTTTATCAAGAATCACCAGGACTTGGTGAAGGGGATGAACAACATCATTCTTCAAAGTGAGCTGTTCAAGACATCTATTTGAGATGGGGAAAGAAGAAACTAAAAATATTTTATTTTAATGTGAAAACTAAGAAAGGCATTAGGTTTTTCTCATACTCTGGCCCTCAAAATGAACCCATCAGCCTGGCCAGTCATGAGTCACCTACTGTGGAAGGAAAGGTGGATCTTTAGCATGGAGAGGTTGATAGCAACATTCTCATCAGTTAACATTATTATAACACAAAGCAGTTCACTGAGACTCATTTAGGTGAACATATGGATTTTTTCCCCCCTGATTTTCACTGACCTAGGTCTTCAGAAAATGGACTAGTGGCTTAAAAGGAATTGAGATTGATTGAAGACATTGTGAGTAATGCAACCACAAGTAAGCCATCTGAAAATGATATTGCTGACACATTTCCTACTCTTAATGCAATTTATTTCCCAACCTAATTAAGAGGAATAAGCTACTAAGATCCAAGAAGTTGATCAATAAAAAGAACTCTTTTTCTGAAATAAATGCAGGCTGTGGAAAGAGCATTTTGAAAATGGATGTTTCTATCATTACATAATTTTGTTGCTAAAAATCTGCATACTTAAAAACACGGAAAATGAATTTTCTACCCTGAAAATCTTCAAAAGTGACTCAGTGGGTTTTGAACCATTATTTAAAGATATAATTAACATTTGATTAGTTTATAAGAAAAACTGACAGACTTTAGGGGAAGATTAAAGCTTGCTTGAATTTCAACAAAAATCTTTAGTGGACAATATAGAGAAATGAGTAGGATGATTTCATATGCAAAGTAAAAAAAAAAAAAGATATTTTTTCCATTTGTATCTCCATCTTTTTTTTTTTTTTTGGTCAGCTAAGATGGGTCACTAAACCCAAATATCTAAGCAAACTGAACTTAAACTCATATCTGCAAATTCCTACATTATAAAGCATTAGGCTGAAATATTTTTATAAATAGAAAAGCATATGAAATATTGGTTTTGTCCCCATATCATACTATGTATTGTTTATCTTCAAAGAAAAATAGTTTTGTTATTCTTTATATTAAAATAGTTATTAAAATATTTGTGGATTTCTCAGTTCAATTTTTAAAAACTTCTATTGCATCCTTTGTAATTTAAGGAATATATAAATAAATTTATTTATGGCATAAGTAAATATCCATGTGCTGAGGATATTTATTTGAAAATACTGACTTTCAGAAGCTGGATTAGAGAGAGTATTTTTCTTAGAAATCTGTTAATAAATAAGAAATTCTTTCTTTTCTCACCTGTGGATTAGAAATATGTGCCAATAGATGGTAACAAAGTGAATATTAGTTATTTGAGTATTATAAGCATTGTCTTAATGCTACCTCTTATAGATGTTAAAAACTTTGGCAATTATTAATTAGTGGATCCAAAGTAGCTGACATTTATTATTCTTTTTGTAGCTAAATAGTGTTTAGTGTCAAAGAAAGGTTTTGGCATCACAGTTGAGTGAATAGTCATCAGGATCTTGAAATTGAAAATTTGTGAAATAAAATGAATATTTTAACTAAATTATATTAACCATTTGGGAAACTGGTGACAGATTCATCAATGAAAAACAAATGCCATTTGCTTTTCTACAATAGACTGAATAGACTTATAGCAATGAACATGATAAATACTTTTTAAATGGTTACAAAAATTACACACACATGATCACCCCAAATGGAATGCACAATCTAGTTGGAGAGAGAAGACAAAAAAGTGTACCCCATGTGTCTTTTTACCTGAGGGGAAAGAATATCATATGACTGGGTCTTTAACAGTCCGTCTACACCAGTGGAACATGCACACTGTGGGTACTGAGGAAAGTTCTCGCCACTTTGTGCGTGCATGCTCAGTTGCTTTAGTCATGTTGGACTCTTTGCAACCTCATGGACTGTAGCCCGCCAGGTTCCTCTATCCATGGGATTCTCCAGGCAGGAATCCTGGAGTGGCTTGTCATGCCCTCCTCCAGGGGATCTTCCCAACCCAGGGACTGAATCCAGGTCTCCTGTGCCTCCTGCACTGCAGGCGGATTCTTTACCACTGAGCCACCAGGGAAGCCCTCTCACCACTTCAAATAATAGCACAGGCAGCAAGGAAATGCTGTGAGAGTGTTTATGTCATAATGAAAAGAATGGAACTCTAGCACCACCTCTAGATAAGCCTATTTGTTTTCTACTGCTGTGTAACAGTTTACCAATGATTTAATAGCTTAAAACAAGCTCCACTTACTATCTCAGTGGCTATAGGTCCAAAGTCCTGGCAGCATATTACTGTATTCTCTGCTCAATCAAGCCGTCTGTAGAGCTGGAGTCTCATCCGAGTTCCAGAAATCTCTTCTTGCAATTTGGTAGAATTTGTTTCCTTGTAGAACTCATAGTGACTCATCCTTTAAGGTCAGAAGAATGGCTTTCTTTGAGGCCATCTCTAAAGGGCTCACTTTGATTAGATCAAATCCAGGAACAATCATCTCCATTGTTTACTAATTTCAGTTAAATGTGAGATATGACATAGAAAATAAAATTTCTTATAATGAAAAACATTGTGGAAAAGAAATTTTATTTAAAAAAACTTTTTGTTCCATTGGCAGAGATATATAGGTATAGAAAAATTGCATTTCTAAACTATTCTCTGCAAAGTCTTATGAGTTCTTTGTTGTTTAATCACAAAGTCAAGTCCAACTCTTTGCGACCCTGTGGACTATAGCCCACTAGGCTCCTCTGTCCATGGAACTCTCCAGGCAAGAGTACTGGAATGGGTTGCCATTTCCTTCTCCAGGGATCTTCCCAACCCAGTGATCAAACCCATGTCACAGGGTATTATATTCAATATCTTGTGATAACCCATAATGGAAAAGAATATTAAAAAAAAAAAAAAGAATGTCTATATAACTGAGTCACTTTGCTATACGGTGGAGATTGGCATGACACTGTAAATCAACTACACTTCAATTTTTAAAAATACAATTAAAAACCTTGTCAGCTAGGAAGTAGTTATGGAACGAGAACGACGCCCCTTTTCCCTAGGCAACATAATTCTCCTAAAAGAAAAGGGGGGAATGAGAGACTCAGTTCCTAGGCAGGTTGATAGGGAGTCTAGGGGTCCCCAAGGAGAGAAGGGTCTGGAATTCTCAAGGAGGAAGAAAGGACAAACTTTTTTTCTTTCTCCACATTCCTTAGGATTATATAACAATAATGTATCCTGCCTGAGGACAGTCTCTGGATTAAGGACAGTCTTTGGATTAAACCTTCTGGCTAATTCTGTTATCTTAAAATGTAAATTATGGGAGTAGGTCTGATGAGGTCTTTACAACCTCCAGACATTCTTTGGATTCATTAGAGAGTATATAACTTCATTGTTAACACTAGCAAGCGGGTACTCTTTCTACCCCCTTCTGATGCCTATGTCAGAAGCTTTCTCTATCTCCTTTATACTTTAATAAAACTTTATTACACCAAAAAAAAAAAATACTTAGTAGATGATATAGTATCCTGTGTGACAATGGTTAGAGAGACAGTCTCTGCAATCATGTAGAAATGTGTATGATAAAATGCGCTAAATATAAGATTTAACATAATATAGCATAACTGCCAAATGATAAGTCCATGTTATTTGAGTGGTAATTGAATTTATATAAATGTCACATCTTTTATGATAATGTATTGTAATAATAATCTTTGCATTGTTCTACCATGAATGGCAAATGGTAAAACTTTCCAAATCCCTTGATGCTTTAACTTTCCAACCTATCTTCATCTTTCAAATACACTTGTTAGATATTAAAGATTAAGAATGCAGTATTAGTGGTGGGCTTCCCTGGTGGCTCAGGGGTAAAGAATCCACCTGCCAGTGCAGGAGACACAAAAGATGTGGGTTCAATCCCTGGGTCAGGAAGATCCCCTGAAAAAGGAAACAGCAGCCCACTCTAGTATTCTTGCCTGGCGAATCCCATAGACAGAGGAGCCTGGCAGGCTACAGTCCATGGGGTCCCAAAAGAGTTGGACAGAACCGAGCAACTGAACAGCAAGAACATTGTTAGTGAAGGGGCTTCCCTGGTGGCTCAGACAGTAAAGTGTCTGCCTGCTATGCAGGTGACCTGGGTTCGATCCCTGGCTTGGGAAGATGCCCTGGAGAAGGAAATGGCGACCCACTCCAATACTCTTGCCTGGAAAATTCAATGGACAGAGGAGCCTTGTAGGCAACTGTCCACGGGGTTGCAAAGATTCGGACACAACTAAGCGACTTCAAAAAGAGTTGGACAGAACTGAGCAACTGAACAACAAGAACATTATTAGTAGTGATATTCAAAGAGGAAACAGACAGGACAGGCTCCATCTTGAAAGCAGGACTCCACCTTGGGCCAGACATGTATCTCTCTATATAGATATATGCCCAGTATCTATGGAAACGACATACCAACTGCAAAACCAGACTCCCCAGATGGAAGAGCCCCAGGGCTCATACCTAGACTCTCCATCGACTAAAAGAATACCCTAATTATCTATGTAACTGGGGTATGACCACAGGTCTATTGATAATTGTCCACTGTTAACTACCTAGGCTTAAGGCATATGAATCACAGGTTAACTTTGATTGTATCTTTCTTTTCCTTTGTTCAGGCTAGTTCAGGGAATTCGGGGAGGTGGGTTTGGGCACAAACACTTAAGGTATATAAGGTTTTCACAAAAACTGGTCAGGGTTCCTGGCTAAGAGAAGACTGTGCCTTGGGACTGCTGGTGTAATAAACTGTGCTCCACTATTTGCATTATCCTTCTGAGTGAGTTTGTTTCTCGGAATGTGTGGCTACAACAATACCAGGTGTGGAATTATGCTTTGCAGTAGGAAAGAAATATAACATTGTTGTTGAGTCACTAAGTCACGTCCAACTCTGCAATCCTGTGGACTGTAGCTCACCAAGTTCCTCAGTTCATGGAATTTTCCAGGCAAGAATATTGGACTGAGTTGCCATTTCCTACTCCAGGGGATCTTTCCCACCCAGGGATGGAACTTGAGTCTTACATGTCTCCTGCATTGGGGGAAGATTCTTTACCACTACACCACCTGGGAAGCCCTTTTAATACTAATTTACAGTGCCTCAAATTTGATAAGATTAAACATTGCCTGCAAACCAAAATCTTTTCCTTTACCCTCTTAAATGAAGTGTATGGGGCCTCCAATTAAACTGACAAGTGACAAATTAGCAAGAAAAAAAGACTTAATTACATATGTACACAAGGAAATTCACAAAGAAATGCGACTCAAGGAGGGGAGTTTGGAGCTTACACCCATTTTAACAGGGGACTGGGTGGGGCAGAGTGACACTTGTGGGAGAACAAATGAGTCCTTGAAAATGAAAGTGAAAGTGAAGTCGCTCAGTCGTGCCCAACTCTTTGCAACCCTGTGGACTGTAGCCTAAAAGGCTCCTCTGTGAAAGGGGATTAAAAGGGCCACTTAAGGAAAAACAGTTTTAAGAGATAAATGGGCTTTAGGATAATAAATGGGAGATAGGAGTGTGTCTGCTTGGGTGTGATACTGACTTCTGTTCTCCAAAAAGAGACTAGCATAACTCCTAGGGAGGTGATTTGTGACAATGGGGTTCTTCCATTTGTGACAATGGAGGCTCTGCTTTTAGGCAGAGGAATTTCAGGAACTCAAAGGTCTTCAGATCAAAATAAATTTTTACACCACCGTGGTTTATTCTGGATCCCTATAAACCAACAAGCTACGAATATATGAAAAAAAAAAAAAGACAGAAAGCTTTCATTGTGAAAAGTCAACATCTAAGCCTTCTTAGATTGTATCAGATTCTCACTGAAGTTCATATTTTTGTTTAGTGTAATGTGTTAGAACCACAAGTCAACAGTTTAATAAGCTTAGGGAAAACACCTTTTTTTTTTTTTTTAAAGACACTTCCCAATTGCTGAATCACAGATCACAGACAGGTGAGCAGAAATAAAAATAATTAAGAGTAAATCAGTGGTTTATCATACTCTTTAAAGATCAGAGACTTTAGAATGTTTTTCTGAACTCATGAGTTTATCACCAATGTGATTCAGTAGTTTTGTTTTTAATTATTTGCCCAAGGCTGAATCTGAGCAGAGTAATCTGGATTCTAACAGGGAAGCAGATTTCTTCCAGAGTGTACACAAGATTAAAGTAAAATTTCTTCAACTATAGATGTTCTCAGGTTAACCAATCACCCCTAAAAACATCTTCCCTCTGCACTTTTGATTCTTCCTCATCTTCCTAGGATCATTTTCTTATCTTCATGGGCCTTCCTTCCTCTGTAGAAGGATGGGGATGAAGTAAGATTTGTTTACTTTCCAAAAATATTTCTACTACCCACTGGCAGAAATTTAGCATCACAAAGCACTCATGGATCAAACATAGGGGAGCAGCTGCTTGAAGACAAGAAAAATGAGAGAAATGGATGAAGGTGATTTTTAAGTTAGATCAGTGCTTTTCAATCATTAACAAGCATACAAATCTCCTGGGGGACTTTGTTAAAGTGGATATTTGGGGGCTTGGAACTGAGAGTTGGCATTTCTAATAAGCTCCCAGTGAAAGTAATGCTGCTGGTCCGGGGACCATCTTTTGTTGGTATGTCAAAGAGCTGGGCTTCCTCTTTACGGATGCACCTTTTTCTTGAAGCTTCTGGAAAATACTGAAGAAATAAAAAGGCAGCAAGAAAAATAATAAAATGCAGTTTATTTCTTCAGTGTTTTTCTTCAGTTTATGTTTTTCTGCAGTTTATTTCTTCAGTACCAAGATTTATAGTGCATTTTTGAAATCTGGTTTCTCTGAGGTGTAACAACCAGTAATGCTGAAGAAGCTGAAGTTGAACGGTTCTATGAAGACCTACAAGACCTTTTAGAACTACCACCCCAAAAAGATGTCCTTTTCATTATAAGTGACTGGAATGCAAAAGTAGGAAGTCAAGAAACACCTGGAGTAACAGGCAAATTTGGCCTTGGAATATGGAATGAAGCAGGGCAAAGGCCAATAGAGTTTTGCCAAGAGAACGCACTGGTCATAGCAATCACCCTCTTTCAACAACACAAGAGAAGACTCTACACATGGACATCACCAGATGGTCAACACCGAAATCAGATTGAATATATTCTTTGCAGCCAAAGATGGAGAAGCTCTATAAAGTCAGCAAAAATGACTGGGAGCTGACTGTGGCTCAGATCATGAACTCCTTATTGCTAAATTCAGACTTAAATTGAAGAAAGTGGGCAAAACCACTAGACCATTCAGGTATGACCTAAATCAAATCCTTTATGATTATACAGTGGAAGTGATAAATGGATTTAAGGGACTAGATCTGATAGACAGAGTGCCTGATGAACTATGGATGGAGGTTCGTGACATTTTACAGGAGACAGGGATCAAAACCATCCCCAAGAAAAAGAAATGCAAAAAAGCAAAATGGCTGTCTGGGGATGCCTTACAAATAGCTGTGAAAAGAAGAAAAGTAAAAAGCAAAGGAGAAAAGGAAAGATATAAGCACCTGAATGCAGAGTTCCAAAGAATAGCAAGAAGAGATAAGAAAGCTTTCCTCAGCAATCACTGCAAAGAAATAGAGGAAAACAATACAATGGGAAAGACTAGAGATCTCTTCAAGAAAATTAGAGATACCAAAGGAACATTTCAGGCAAAGATGTGCTCAATAAAGGACAGAAATGGTATGGACCTAACAGAAGCAGAAGATATTAAGAAGAGGTGGCAAGAATACACAGAAGAACTGTACAAAAAAGACCTTCACAACCCAGATAATCACGATGGTGTGATCACTCACCTAGAGCCAGACATCCTGGAATGCAAAGTCAAGTGCGCCTTAGGAAGTATCACTATGACCAAAGCTAGTGGAGGTGATGGAATTCTAGTTGAGCTATTTCAAATCCTAAAAGGCGATACTGTGAAAATGCTGCACTCAATATGTCAGCAAATTTGGAAAATTCAGCAGTGGCCACAGGACTGGAAAAGGTCAGTTTTCATTCCAATCCCAAAGAAAGGCAATGTCAAAAAATGCTCAAACTACCACACAATTGCACTCATCTCACATGCTAGTAAAGTAATGCTCAAAATTCTCCAAGCCAGCCTTCAGCAATACGTGAACTGTGAACTTCCTGATGTTCAAGCTGGTTTTAGAAAAGGCAGAGGAACCAGAGATCAAATTGCCAACATCCACTGGATTATTGAAAAAGCAAGAGAGTTCCAGAAAAACATCTATTTCTGCTTTATTGACTATGCCAAACCTTTGACTGTGTGAATCACAATAAACTGTGGAAAATTTTGGAAGAGCTGGGAATACCAGACCACCTGACCTGCCTCTTGAGAGTCTGTATGCAGGTCAGGAAGCAACAGTTAGAACTGGACATGGACAACAGACTGGTTCCAAATAGGAAAAGGAGTACATCAAGGCTGTATATTGTCACCCTGTTTATTTAACTTCTATGCAGAGTACATCATGAGAAACGCTGGACTGGAAGAAGCACAAGCTGGAATCAAGATTGCTGGGGGAAATATCAATAACCTCAGATATGCAGATGACACCACCCTTATGACAGAAAATGAAGAAGAACTAAAGAGCCTCTTGATGAAAGTGAAAGAGGAGAGTGGAAAAAGTTGGCTTAAAGCTCAACATTCAGAAAACTAAATCATGGCATCTGGTCCCATCATTTCATGGCAAATAGATGGGGAAACAGTGGAAACAGTGTCAGACTTTATTTTTTGGGGCTCCAAAATCACTGCTGATGGTGATTGCAGCCATGAAATTAAAAGACACTTACTCCTTGGAAGGAAAGTTATGACCAACCTAGACATATTAAAAACAGACATATTAACCTATATTAAAAAGCAGAGACATTGCTTTGTCAACAAAGGTCTGTCTAGTCAAGGCTATGGTTTTTCCAGTAATCATGTATGGATGTGACAGTTGGACTATAAAGAAACCTGAGCATAGAAGAATTGATGCTTTTGAACTGTGGTGTTGGAGAAGACTCTTGAGAGTCCTTTGGACTGCAAGGAGATCCAACCAGTCCATCCTAAAGGAGATCAGTCCTGGGTGTTCATTGGAAGGACTGATGTGAAGCTGAAACTCCAATACTTTGGCCACCTAATGTGAAGAGCTGACTCACTTGAAAAGACCCTGATGCTGGGAAAGATTGAGGGCAGGAGGAGAAGGGGATGACAGAGGATGAGATGGTTGGATGGCATTACCGACTCAATGGACTTGAGTTTGGGTAAACTCTGAGAGTTGGTGATGGACAGGGAGGCCTAGCATGCTGTGGTTCATGGGGTCGCAAAGAGTCGGACACAACTGAGCGACTGAACTGAATTGAACTTCTCTAAGGTGATAATGCCATAGTGGAATAGGTATCATGATCTATCTGTGTGATAATCAGAAGATAGAGATTTGCTGAGATCCTCTCAACAGGATAATAATATTTACTAAAAAGCAAGACAAAACACAGCAGCAACAATCCCAAAGATCATTTGCTAAATATTTATTCTGTTTTAGCCTCTGAGGACCCAAAGTTGAAGATTACATCATCCCTGCTGATAAAAATTTTAAATTCATCATCATCAGCGCTGCAGTGTGGTATAAATGCTGTGGGGAAGCAGACGAAAGCATTGCTTACATGTGGGAAGACAAGGCTATAGAGAAGAGGTGAGATTGTGTTAAGGCTTGAGTGACAGGGAAGGTTTTACCTGTCAAGAAAGGGCAGAGGACATTCTCTGCAGAGAAAACAGGAGGTGCAAAGGTGGGGAGGCCCTTGCCCTTACAGCATGACTTTTATTGGAGGGGTTATGCTTCTCCCCCAGACAAGTTCACTACTGAACAGATACAATTAGACCCACAGTGAGAAATATTCTATTATTCACAGTAACTTATAATTGAAATAAACAGGTACTTAAAAAAAAAAAAAGACATTGAAAAGCAAATGGACATTAAATGCTTTATAATCATCCTCCCCACTGCCTTTTTAAAGGAAGCTTTTGTGAAAAAACTAAAAAAGGAAGGAATGCATTTTGCACCATTTGTTACAGAGGTTGTCATGGAAAAGCTGACCTTCTATGCAGGGCTTGAGGATGGGAAGTTACTAGGGCATGCACCAGAAACCACTTGTCTTGCTTTCAGGCATAAGACCGGTTCCCCCACGGAATTAGAGACAATCTATTTTGACTATGTAATTTTTAGGGTATTGTTACGTAGTTAGAGTAGGAAAAAGGAGAATGCTGGTGGCCAAAAGACAAAGAAGGGAAAAGTTTGTGAAAATAGAACAAAGGAAGGTCAAAGGACTGGAGTGAGGACCTCAGGTAAAACAAACAGCCCTCTGGTTAGTCCAGTTTACAAAGGGCAGGCTCATGGGGAGGAGAAAAAACATAAAAAGAGGAGCTTTGGGCTTCTCTTTGTGTCTTTTGGGTCAGCTTGCCCTCACGCCTTAAGGATGTATTTTCCTTTGCTTGCAATTAAAACTGAGCTGTAACACGGAACTGTAACATTGGTCTGTCCACAGCTTCAAATTTTTGCTCTGGCGAGACAGAACAGAGGAAATTACAAACTTCCCCGACAACATTGTCGTGTGCAGGGTAAGTCTTTTAAGAGATCAGCTTTATAGAGTCTGCTTTTATAACTGATAGATATTTACTAGGGGAACATCGAAAGCAAAACAGTGGAGTACAAGGTTCAACTATAACCAACATTAAATTCATTTGTTGCGTACATATTTATTTTGCAATATTTTATTCTGAGCACCTTTCTGGGCTTTGAGACTAAAATGACAAACAAGGCAGGAGTGAACCTGACTCCAGAAAGCTTTTGTTTTAGTAGAAGCATCACTAAGCAACAGGGAGTGCTATTTCACCAGCAGTTCTCAAAGTGTGTACCAGGGACCCTTTGGTTGTCCCCAGTACTTTTAGTGGATCCATGAGCTCAAACTGCTTTTCATAATAACATAAGACATTTTTTGCTTTTCCCCCCACTTTGTTGACATTTGCGTAGATGATGTAGAAGCAATAATGGGTAAACCAGCTGGTGCTTTAGCACAGATACCATCAGTGTCACCCTACTGGTTTCCATTTCTAGTCAGCTTTGTTCTTACTGCTGCAAATGTGTGGGAGAAAGACAAAGAAAAGAAACAGCTTCACTTAAGAATGCTCTTAATGAAGCAGTAAAGACTAATTTCACTAAATCTTGACCCTTAAGTATATGTCTTTTAAGTATTTTGTGTGATTAGAAAAAGGCAGATCTAGGACTTTAGCAAGAAGGCAGAGTAAGAAATGTCAGTTTTCATCCTCCTATAAAAAACATACTGCTATTCATGAACAAAAATAGCTCTAGCAAGGCTCAACAGTTCAGTTAAGAGGCTACAGCAGTAGTGGAGAAAAAAAAAAAGGAGAATAATGGCACAGAAAGGATTGCTGGGGAGACCAGCTTGGCTGAAACATCTGGAGAAAGCTGGAAACAAAGAAGAAGGTCAGAGGCTATCATAATCAGCACAGTATCAGCCGCGTGGTGGGTGCCATCAAGATCCCCATTGGCCTGCCCTCTAGAAGACACAGGCAGCCTTTGTCCCTGAGGAGCTCAATAGTCCTGGCAACAGCTGTAAACCCTGCAACTTTCACAGTAAAGGACCACAAAGCCTTTGCAAGCAACCCACTGGCCTACTCCGAGGAGGGTACTGGTAGCTTTTGTCACTGCATTAAACTGGTACAGCGCTTGGAACAGAGTAGATGTTTAACAAATGGTCTTTGGGATTGTTTGTTTGTTTTAGGTCAACAAAGTATTGCCAACCAGGGCAAATTACCGAAGCTTCAGTGTCTAGCTGCATCAGTTGTTTTGTTAAACTATGAGTTTCTCAGTGAATTTTTCTTGGTTCAGTGGAAACAGCTTATAAGCATGAGGTGGACTTTTAGAAACATGGTCCAGGCCTGTTCTCCTTGTTAAAGCCATTTAAGATGCCATGCGTGCATGCGTGCTAAGTCAGTTCGGTTTTATCCAACTCTTTGTGAGCCCACCAGGCTCCTCTATCCATGGGATTCTCTAGGCAAGAATACTGGAGTAGGTAGCCATTCCCTGCTCGAGGGGATCTTCCTGACCCAGGAATCGAAACTGCATCTCTTGTGTCTCCTGCATTGGCAGGTGGGTTTGTGTGTGTGTGTGTGTGTGTGTTTACCACGAGCACCACCTGGGAAGCCCCTTGAGATGCTATAGGTTCACCAAATAGAAGTAATTCAGGTAATGAACATAGTTGGAAATAAATATATATGGTAATAGGAAAAGATAAAATTCTTAGTCAGCTACCCGTTTTGTTCCCTGACTCATTTTTTTCTCTAGATTTCCAGGTTTCTGGCTCCTCCCTGAAACCTTTTTCTGTGCCTCAACTTATCAGTGTCCATGCTAACCCATTAGCTTGTCTGTATGTTACCTCCCATGATGGCATCACAACCAAATACCTAATTAGACAGCCCTGTGATCAGGGTGGCTGTGCCAGGAAAGGGAACTGCCTACCACGTCTAGCCTTGCATCCCTTTCCTGTGGTGCTTGCCTTTTTCTTGGACAAGAGCCCTTCATTCCATTCCAGCTCTCGGCTCTGAGTCACAGGGTGGGATTCCACCCTTGCACACTGCTTGGGCATGGCACTGTGCCTTGTACAGAATGGGCACTCTTACTCAGTCACATTATACCCACAAGCACTGATTCTCCTGAAGTCATTGACTACTATGCTCTACATTTACCCTTTTCTGAAAAACATGGATGGTATATGATATATGGCATATGATAAACTAGTATCTGTTCTGGCTTCCAAGAGCTTCTCAGCATGGTTATAAGCTAGATGCTAAATGAGAAATGACATGAGCCATTTCTCGATGGACATGAGTTTGAGCAAGCTCCAGGAGCTGGTGATGGACAGGGAAGCCTGGTGTGCTGCAGACCGTGGGGCTGCAAAGAATCGGACACAACTGAGTGACTGAACTGACTGAAGCGAGAAATCTGGACAAATGAAAGGAGCCCTGAC
Source organism: Bos javanicus (assembly GCF_032452875.1). Lineage (NCBI taxonomy): Eukaryota > Metazoa > Chordata > Mammalia > Artiodactyla > Bovidae > Bos > Bos javanicus. The sequence goes on from NC_083869.1 coordinate 30,950,370, forward strand.
TTCATAAAGCTGACAGTCGAGTGGGTAGCTTATAACTTTTTTGAATATAAACACTACTAGTTAATTTTTAAACATATCCCTATTACAAATGTCTACTTAATAATTACTATAGTAAGACAGTTCTATATTCTTCAATCCTTTAAGTGCACAAGATGGGTTCTTTTCTCAAAGTGGCCATCCAAAGTGGCCTGGAATGAAAATCTCAAGGTAAGGTAAGTCACATGGACCTAGATTCTTCCTCTGGAATTTAATCCAGAAAAGAGAGAATCCGCAGAAGCAGAGTATGTAGGAGCAAAAACTGAGAAGATGTCAGGGCAATGAGAACCATGACTGATGTGAAGAAATGAAAAAGAAGAAACTACAAAATAGATGGACAAGCTGGTTGAGGAATAGTAGAAGTAAAGAGACGTCTCCATAATTGCCCAAGAAGGATGTGCTCAGTTAATGAGGTGATCAAATAAATGAACCCTAGTGCTGTGTGGAGAAAGCAATGGCACCCCACTCCAGTACTCTTGCCTGGAAAATCCCATGGACAGAGGAGCCTGGTAGGCTGCAGTCCATGGGGTCGCTAGGAGTCGGACACGACTGAGCGACTTCACTTTCACTTTTCACTTTCATGCATTGGAAAAGGAAATGGCAACCCACTCCAGTGTTCTTGCCTGGGACAGGGGAGCCTGATGGGCTGCCGTCTCCGGGGTCGCACAGAATCGGACACGACTGAAGTGACTTAGCAGGAGCAGCAGCAGCAGTGCTGTGTAGATGATTCTGCCCCACTGTGTTAGGTTTCACTACATCTCAACCATTCAGCTGTTCCTGACTTCCCGGGGAAGGGGGCGGGGGCGCGGGGGCCGATGGTTCTTGCCTCCTTGATTTCCACAAGTATGCTTTTATTAATTCTGTACATCCCCAGGTGGCGCTAGTGATAAAGAACCTGCCTGCCAGTGCAGGAGATATGAGATGAGGGTTCCATCTCTGGGTGGGGAAGATCCCCTGGAAAACAGCATGGAAACCCACTCCAGTATTCTTGCCTGGAGAATTCCATGGACAGAAGGCCTCATGGGCTACAGTCCATGGGGTCACACAGAGTGGGACGTGGCTGAAGCAGCTTAGCACGTGCACACACACAGTGCAAGGTAATCTAACTGAGTTTCTGTTTCTGACCAACATGCAACTGGAATCAACCTGCATGAGGCCATTCAAGAAATATCCACTCTTGTTTGGAAGATATGATGAAAATAGGCAAACAAGGGAAAGAACAGATTTGTACATCCTTTAAAAAACCTGTTAATAATATACTATTACTAAAAACCCATGACTATGGCCAAAACAAAATCATCTAGATGAGTATAAAATAAAAGGTAAACTTTCCAGTACAACCTCTAGCCCCCATTTCTACTTTCCAAAAGTAGTAACAGTTTCATGTTTATCCTTCCAGAATATTTCTTCATATATATAAGTTCTTATGCAGATAGACTCATTCTAAACTTGCTATTCTTTAACTTTATTTTCTTACAGCAACTATCCATTTCCATTAATACAAATCTGCCTCATTCTATCAATAGCTGTGTTGTATTATATGAAGTAGTTGTCACATTATTTAACTAGAGCTCTACTGTCAAGCATCTAGGCTATTTTCAGTTCTTTGCTCTTATAAATAATGCAGCAGTGAGCATTCTTCTTTTTGTATCATTGTGTAGTTGAGTGAATATTAAAGGATAAACATCTAGTAATGGATTTGCTGAGTAAAGGAGATATGTTAATTTAAAATGTCATAAATATTGTGAAATTGCCATCCCAAAATGTTATTTCAATTTACAAGAACCTTGTTAAAAATGCCTGTTTTCCCACACCTATGCTAGACTGGATATTATCAAATCTTTTCATCTTTGCCAATATACTGTGTTAAAAATACTGTGCTGTTTTAATTTGAATTTTTAAGCACTAGTGATGCCAAACATCAGATATTTATTGGTGATTTGAATTTTGTTTTCTGTGAACTATTTGTTTTTCTAAAAAAGAATTCTTTGTCATTCGTGTTGAAAATATTGTTTCACTTTGTAATTTTTCCTATGGATTTATTTATTGAATGTTATCCTGCATGTGCATGTCTTTTAAAAAATATTTATACAAATTTAAACGAATCAGTCATTTCTTTTGGACTCTGAGGATTTTTGTATACTTGGAAAGACATTTAACCCCCAAAATGACTTTTTTCCCCCTATATTTTTATGTTCTTTTAACATTAATATTTAAATTTGGATAAATTTATTTTGTTCTAAAGGGAAGATTGGGATTCACTTTTCTTTCAGATGACTGTACAGCTGCCCACCTAAATCCAAATTTTCCCAACTGATAAGAAATATCATCTTTCATATCTTAAATCTCTGTCCATATTTAAGTCTGTATCTGGATTTGAATAACTATAAATGCATTAATATAGCTATTCCTATGCCAGTACAGTTTATTTAACTTTCCATAGCTTTGAAAATGCCTTAATACTTGGTAGGAGGTGTATTCTTTCTCTAGGGCAACTTGAAAATGTGTGTCAAAAAAGACAAAATTAACTGCAATCTTTGACCCAGCAATTTCACTTCTAGAATTTTTAACTAAGAAAATAATAAAATGTGTGGTTTGTTATTTAGTCACTAAGTCATGTCCAACTTTCTGCAACCCCATTGACTGCAGCATGCCAGGCTTCCTTATCCTTCACTATATCCTGGAGTTTGCTCAGATTCATGTCCATTGAGTTGGTAATGCCATCCAACCATCTCATCCTCTGTTGCCCTCTTCTCCTCTTGCTCTCAATCTTTCTCAGCGTCAGGATCACCTCCAATAAGTCAGCTCTTCACCTCAAGTGACCAAAATATTGGAGTTTCAGCTTCCAAATAAAATGTATATATCATTTAATATGTTTGATCCCAATTTCCCCAAGTCTAATTGGAATATGGGACTCCCCAGAGGCTCAGTGGTAAAGAAGCTGCTTGCAATGCAGGAGATGTGGGTTCGATCCATGGGTCGGGAAGATCTTCTGGAGAAGGAAATGGTCACGAAGATATCCTAGAGAAGGAAATGGCAACCCACTCCAGTATTCTTGCCTGGAAAATTCCATGGACAGAGGAGCCTGGCAGGCTAGTCTGTGGGGTCGCAAAGAGTTGGACACGACTGAGCGACTAAACACACACACATACACAAAGCAGATGAGGGGATGCATTTTTTATGGTCAATAATACTTAACTTTGTATGGTGACAGATGGTTACTAGACTTACCATGCTGATCAATTCTGAATACATGTAGACATCAAATCACTGCACTGTACACCTGAAACTGACATAATATTGTATGTCAACTATACTTCAATTTTAAAAAGAAAAAAAAAGATTTCTCTGTGTGGTTAGAATATCAGTAATCTTTTTGTTTCTTTGTGAGGGCATACTTTTAATATGTGTCATAAAATATTTTGTGGGTGTAATGAAGGTATCCAATTGGTTTAAATTTATTTAACACGCAATTGCTCTTAGAGCACTTTTAGGTTCACAGAAAAATTGAGAGGAAGAGACAGTAGTTTCTCATATGCCCCGTGCTCCTACACAAGCACAGCCTCCTCCATTATCAGTGCCCTCTACCAGCCTGGTACCTTTGTTTTAACTGGTGAACCTACATTGGTATATCATAATCACCAGCCCACAGCTTACATTATAGCTCGCCCTTGGTGCTGTACATTCTATGGGTTTGGACAAATGTAAAATGACATGTATGTGTCATTACAGTGACCACTGAGACTTCACTGCAAAGAAAGCACAGAGTTTCTTCTGCTGACTTTGAAGAGCAAGCCACCATGGGTTCTATAGCTAAAAGAAAATGAATTCTACCAATCACCACGTAACTTTAAAGAGGACCTCAGGCATCTGATGAGACCTCAGCCCTGGCCGCTACCTTGACTACATCCTTGTGATGCCCTGAATAGAGGACCTAGGTAAGCCGTCCCCAGCCTCTGCTCCATAGAAACTCTGAGATAATAAGTTGTTTGAACCACTATGTTGTGAGTGTTACTCAGCAATTGAAAGCCAATATGTTATCTAATTGGTATTTCATGTGTTGGTTTTAGAACAATTGAATTGAAGCACTTTAGAAAAAATCTATATATGATTTATATATTGATTATAAAGTAGATTGTGGTATATTTCCAGATGTTCCTAAATAAAAGCCTATGATTAAGCTTATGTTCCTAGATATTTTTTGCCAGTTCCATATTGAGCCATTTCAAACTGTCTGTACTGGTATCCCTGCTTCTTGTTGTATAGAAGACTTAGTAGTGATATCATTCTGATTTTGTTCAGAGGATGGTCTTTATAGTGTTTATAAGATTTCTGAGGAAGGCTTTGCTTCCTGTTAGAGTGTCTTGGAAAATGGTAACTGACCACTCTATAAATTAGCCCAAGAATAGCTGTACAATACTATAATTATATGGTACTAATCAGAATGCTTGGATCATATTTTCCCGGTGGATTATATTTTCTTAAGCTATTTCTTCCTTGCCACAATTGGGATTTGTTGTTTATGGTAGCAGAAAGACTTTCCTTTTGTAAGAAGAGTAACTTATTGTGTGGTTTTGGATCTGATGGTCTGAAAAAATATTCATGTATATACATGTAGATAAATGAGATTTCTTGTGTTGCTTTGTTAAGAAGCCCTAGCCATAGTAGCTCAGGGAGATGATGATCTAATTTTCCTGTGCTCAGGAAAATACAGATGCTTTCAAGACTCTCTCAAGTACTCACAGTAATAAGGAAAAAATATTTGAAACTTTGTGTTGATATGAATACCTGGACATTTTGCTCGTTAAGCTTTTTTTTATGAGTCTCTGAAATGCTTTCCATTCACTTTTTTCTTTTAGTTTCATAATTTAGTCAGGTTTAATTTTTGAACTAAGAGGTCTTCTATACTCAAGAAACGATATCTTAATACACCTTTTGCAAACTGCTTTTTTCTTGAAGAGGTATGTTCAAATGTAAACCATTGTTTTTCCAGGAATGTTTCCAAATGTACATTTGCTATCTTTCTTTTTTTTTTTTTAATCTAAAATAGATGCAAAATAAGTGTTTTTGCAAGGCTAATTCTTCTGCCAAAAGTGTTATGCTTCTCAATGGATGTAGCGCCCTCTGGTGGATAGAGTTGCAATAATATAAGCTTTTTTTCAAACAAATTTCCCTTGAGAAATTCGCAAAATATTACCATTTTAAAGTGTACCATTAAGTGGTATTTCGTGTATTAACAATGTTGTGATACAGCTAGCTCTCTCTAGTTTCAAAACTTTTTAATTATTCCATAAAATACCTCATAACCATTAGCTAATCACTCCCTATTCAATGTTCTGCCATCCCCTTGCAAGCTCTACTCTACTTTCTGTCTCTATGGATTTGCTTAATCTGGATATATCATTTAAAAGAAACATACAGAATGTGACTTTTGGTGGCTAGCATCTCTCATTTGCATAATATTTTTGAGGTTCCTGTCAGTGACTGAACTGAACTGGACTGAGTATTTCATTGTATGTGTATACCACAATTGACTTATCTGTTCATTCACTGATTGAAATTTAGGTTGTTTCTACCTTTTTGCTGTTACAATTAATCCTGTTATAAACATTTGTATACAAGTTTCTGTGTGAATATATGTTTCCATTTCTTGTGGGTAAGTACCTTGTGGGTAAGCAGTTTAATCCCTGGGTCACATGGTAAGTCTCTGTTTAATTTTTTGAGGAACCACATACGCAAAAGGGTCAACCAAGACACATCAGGATATGATTTTCTAAAATACTGTCATGTTTTGCAAGAGAATGCTTATTCGTGTGGGAAAATAATGACAATAGTTATAGTTACTTATATTTCCTTCTAATAATGCCAATCTTTTACAGAAAGCCTTTCTAGAATTTAACATGGGGTAATAATCCTCCTTTTCCATAAAGATTGACTTCAATGATATGCTATAAGATTTATCAATTAAAATATATATGATTATTTAGTATGTCAAGATGTTTGTGTGACCTATTGTATTTTGACTTCTAAATAAGTTTTTCTCCTTTTTCTTGACTCCTTTTCATCTGAAAAACATGACATTTTTTTTTTTGTTTCAAATTACAGGAATTCAGATATCAATTATATCAATTTAGAGGGGAAAAATCATTGCTCCTCTCCAAACTTGATATTTATAAATTTATAGTAATGTTGAATTTTTACATATTAAGACTCAAAGTTCAGAGAGTTGAATAAAGTATAGGCTCTAAAATAGGAAGAGTGGTACAGTATATAAGGGAAGTTCTTGTCTCACAGGAAAAGGAAAACATTTCTTGTTACTAGTCAGTGGAACAAAAGAGAAAAAATTAATAAGAGAAGGAGATCAGATGTTAGTGACATGATTCTCTCTCCCAGCTCATAGCTAAAAGTAGTATTAGAGGTGGTGGTGGTAGACCGTTACCGTTCAAAGATGGACTTCAGTGACTCTCAAGCAGAGGGCATATTCTGCACTTTTCAGGACATAGCTGAAAGCTGGCAAGTAAACTGATACAGCCACCATGGAGAACAATATACAGGTTCCTTAAAAACTAAAAATAGAACTTCCATATGACCTAGCAATCCCACTACTGGGCATACACCCTGAGAAAACCATGGTTCAAAAAGACACATGTAGCCCAGTGTTCACTGCAGCACTGTTTGCCATAGCCAGGACAGGGAAGCAACCTAAATTTCCACTGATAGATGAATGGACAAAGAAGATGTAATACATATATACAGTGGGATACTACTCAATCATAAAAGGAATGAAATTGGGTCATTTGTAGAGATGTGAATGGACCTGGCATCTGCCATACAGAGTGAAGTAATTCAGAAAGAGAAAAACAAATATCGTGTATTAGCACATATATGTGGAATCTAAAAAAAGTGGTACAGATGAACCTATTTGCAGGGAGGAACAGAGAGGCAGACACAGAGAATGGACAGATGGGAGGGGGAGGATGGAATGATTGGGAGACTAGGACTGACATATATACACTACAGTCATAAAGCAGATGGCCAGTGGAAGCTGCTGTGCAGCACGGGGAGCTCAGTTCAGTGCTTTGTGATGATCTGGAGGCGTGGCTTGGGGGTGCAGGAGGGAGAGGCAAGAGGGAGGGGATATATGTATACTTACAGCTGATTCACCATGTACAGCAGAAACTCATACAACACTGTAAAGCAATTACACTCCAATTAAAAATTAACTTTAAAAAAGATACTCTTTAATATGACAAAAAAGAAACCCCCTACATCTGGGACTTCCCTGGTAGTCAAGTGGTTAAACCCCATGTTTCCAATGCAGGGGTCTTGGGTTCCATCCCTGGTCATGAAACTAAGATTCCACATGCCACATGGCCAAAAATGAATAATAAATAACCTATACCAAACAGCATACTTAATAGTAAATAATTAAAATATTCCTCAAACTCAAATGGAAAGTAAACAAGCTAACCATTATCATCATATCCCTTAAATGTTATAATGGCTGTCTACCCAGTCCAGTAAGGGAAGAAAATGAAAATGATGGTAATAGGATTAAAAAGAGCAGAAATCAATGAAATAGAAAACTGAAAAACTGTAGAGAAAAATCAGTAAATCACAAGTTGGCATTTTTGAACACATTAGTAAAATTGCAGAAATCCTTAGATAAGCTGACTATGAGAAAGAGATAAAATACACATTTTCAATACCAGAAATGAAAAAAAGGATATGACTAGAGAGGCCACAGACATCACAAGCATAAAAAAGGGATGCTTTGAACAATTTATACAACAAATGCAATAACTTAGGAATTCTTAGAGGAAATTCTTAGAAAAATGTAACTTACCAAAGCTAAAAGAGAAAAAAAAAAAGTAGGAAACAATTTCCTTAGCCCTATATCTGTTGAAGAGATTAATGTCTTTAATTTAAAACTTCTGCACAGGGAAGACTCAGGTTACAGGTGGCTTTACTAGTGAGTTTTATCAATATGGAAAGTGAAAGTGTTAGTTGCTCAGTCCGGTCCAGCTCTTTGTGACCCCATGGACTGTAGCCTGCCAAGTTCCTCTGTCCATGGAACTCTCCAGGCAAGAATACTGGAGTAGGTAGCCATTCCCTGCTCCAAGGGCTTTTCCTGACCCAGGGATGGAACCCAGGTCTCTTGCAAGCAGTTTCTTTACCTTCTGAGTCACCAGGGAAGCCCAATATGGAATGGAGAAATAATTCCACTCTTACAGAAATTCTTTCAGAAATGAACACTTTCTAATTTGTTCTATGAAGACAGCATTATCCTGATACTAAAACCTGACAAGTTATCCAGAAAGAACACTAAAAATGAGAGACACTATGAAACAGGAAAGAAAGATTTAGAAATTTCAACATGTAATTCTCAAAAGTTCCAGATGGAGAGAACAAAAAAATATGAAATGAGACTATATCTCTAATGCTAAAAGTTAGAGTGTTTTTGAAATTTTCTTAATTAAAGATACTGATAAATATCTTCAAATTATATTAGCATAAATTCTGTCAGATTAACAAAAGTAATTTTATAATGATGCAAAAAATCTAAAATAATTTAAAAATAACTATAACTAAGCTGATCTATTAAAAATGTGGCTGACAAGACATTTTCAGAAAAACTAAGTCAGCTTGCTGTCCACAAATGTCACTAACAGAATTCCTCATGTATTTCCAGAAGGAAATAGAGCACAAAGTGAAGTAAGCAGAAGCAAATTTAAAGAAATTATAATTAACATCTAAATAAGTCTAAATAAGCACTGCCTAAATAAATCCACAATAATAATACTGTTTAATTCGTTGGGTGTCAGACAAGGTAGTATTAAAATAGTAGACAATAAAAACACAAGAATTGAGCAAAGATATGAAATCAGCTAGGAACTTCATTGTTCTAGATAAGGGTACAACTATTGATTGTATTTCACTGTTTAAGCATGCACATTAAAATTTTAAAGTAATCACATAAAAAGGAGCAAAGGAGAAGGAGGAAGGAAGGAAGTATATATTTTCACAACAGTAGAGCTGGAGGGGAAATGATGACAAAATTAATGCAAAAGAGGACAATTGAAAAAAAAAGGAAAAAAAACTTAAAAAATCAAAAGCACAGAACAAGGTGATAAAAATCAAATCAAATACATCTGTACATAAATTAAACATAAGATTTTAGATTTTACATTTGAATTAATATAGGCTATTAATAGAAAGTGTCAGGTTGGCTTTTTTAAAAAATATATGTTCTTTTAAAAAGATATGCTAAGAGGTAAAAATACAGATACTTTTAAATAAAATAGATGGGAAAATGAAATCTCTGTAAAACATTAGCAAAAAACAGTCAATGTACCCCTATTAATAGCACATTAAATAGGCACAGATGTATCTGATTTTACTGATCATTATATTGCTTATACTATGCTAAGTCACTTCAGTCGTGTCAGACTCTGTGTGACACCATAGACGGCAGCCCACCAGGCTCCCTGGTCCCTGGGATTCTCCAGGCAAGAACACTGGAGTGGGCTGCCATTTCCTTCTCCAATGCATGAAAGTGAAATGTGAAAGTGAAATGTGAAAGTGAAGTCGCTCAGTCATGTCCAACTCCTAGCCACCCCATGGACTGCAGCCTACCAGGCTCCTCTGTCCATGGGATTTTCCAGGCAAGAGTACTGGAGTGGGGTGCCATTGCTTAGGTGCAATCAAACACATCCTGCTGCCAACAGAGTAAATTTCAGACTCTAGCATAACTTTCAAAGTTCTTCAGCTTTAGCTACAAAGTTCCTTTGGACAGTGAAGTTCATCTTTGATCTCTCAGCTCCTATCATAAAGCTAATATGAAGTACAACTCAAATATTTATTTAGTTCAGATGAAAGAAAAAAATCATGATTCATGCAATCATTGTGACATTTACTTGCATAATGTCCTTTTCAGCTTTTTTTAGATATATTTTTCTCTGAGAAAAAAGCAGAGAGGAGGAGCACATTTATACTGTGGATCTAATGTATTGACAACTAAGCAAACTTTCTTTCCCACATGGCTCTTCTTTTCCTTTTTCCCCTCTATTGCTGTTTGAGGAATTCCTTTCTGTTTCTTATACTCCCTTCTTTTCCTCAATTTTCCTGTTTTTTTCTTCCTCCTTCTTCCTTTTCCTCTCCCTGTACATCCTCTCCCTTCTTTTCTTCACTCCTCCCTTCTCTTTGTAAGTTGATCTATATTATTCAGAGCTTAGGAAAATGAGTGATGGTAAGAGGTGCACAACACAAAAATAGAAAGTCTTTCCTGTTTAGATTTGTGAATTGACAATGATGAATCAAATGAATAGTTTTATATAAGCTGCCTCTCATTGGTCCAGACCTAATGGTTCTTACCCAACAGGGCATCTGGACAGCTATTCTCTGAGTCCACACTCTCCTTGATCATCCTTGTATGCACTAGGGATGATTGGGGTACAGTTTTGCATGTGTGAGTGTGTATTATAATCTGAAGAAGCTGTCTAAACTATTCTGATAGAAAATCCTTTCCACCAACTATAGTCCTAGAAGAGAATCCCTGATATAAATGGGACAGTGTCACACCTGAAGATAAATACCTCTCTCTTGTAGAGCACAGCGAATGATATTCAGTATCTGGTGATAAACCACAATGAAAAAAATACTGAAAAGAAAACATATGTATGTATAACTGAGTCACTTTGCTCTATAGCAGAAATTAAACACAACTTCGTAAATCAACTCTACTTCAGTAAAATTTAAAAAACAATAAACACCTCTCTCACTACAAGATAAGCACCTCCAATGTCATCATATTGGGACCTTATATCTGATGATTTACACAATGAAGGCCTGAAGGGGACAGGGACATTTTCTATAGAACACTTTTTTCATATTGAGCAAGGATACGCTAACTCCTTGGCCCTCAACCTAAGTATGAATCAGCATCAGTGGGCAGCCTTAAAAAATTAGATGCTTAAGTTTCATCCCCAGAGATATGAATTCAGTTGGTCTGACTTTGGTCCAAAAGGCATTTTTTAAAGCTTCTCAGATATTTCTAATAGGTAATCAGAACTGAGAAATCTTCCCCAAACTTGTCATAATTAAATCAGTGTCATTTGGGGGATTTGTTTATATATTATGAAGAGTGAGCTCCAAGCTCACTTAGAACTTTTGCCCCCAAAATTATAGATATGAAGATGTATGACCTTTTTGTGGTGCAGCAGATTATTACAAGTCTAAGTATACAGACTCTCTTACCTATAGACGGTAATAAACAAAAGCTTTGGCAAGCAGAAAAGAAACAAAGAGAATACCCTTAATGAAAAATACTGAGAGCTTAAGAAGTGATGAAAGGTATATAGAAAAGTAGATCAAGGATGCATAGGGAAGGAACCAAAATAGGAAAAGAGAATAACAAGACAAAAACAAAGCAGCAGGTAGACAGGAAGGAGAAAGGATGCACAAGCTAAAATGTTAGTCAATTTTTTATTAATTTATGTAATTTTCCACTACTCTATCCAATACCATATCTAGGTTTTTGGCCAATATTAAAACTAGATATCCAGTACACTCTTCTTAATTACTTTCCATTCCATGAAAAATTTAAAGGTGAATTATTATATTTCATGTGTATTTTTTACATTTTTTTCTGATAGATCATTTTACATGATAGAATGTACCTTTAAATGGCATTTCCAAGATAGAAACAAAGACAGAACAATTAAATACAAAAACAAAAGCAAAACCTTTATTCTTTGCCTTGATTGTAATGTGGTTTACCGTTCTTTATGGTAATAGCATTTTCCTGCATGCATTTCACCAACACACTACAAGTCAATAGCTTTAGTATAAAGAATCTACATTTAATGTCGCTTGTGAAAGAAACACAAAATGTTTTGCTGTGACTGGTAATATAATTTCATTTATACGATTTTTGTGGAATAAAGCTTGGATCTCATATCATATCTGATAAAGTTCTAGTGTCATATGGGTTAGTAAGAATACGATCTATCTGTGTAAACAAACACTGGAAAAGACTGATGATTTACAGAATAAAAAGACTAGGTGGAACCATCTGATTCAAGCAATGCCAAGAATATCGACTCATCGTTCCTTAAGCCTCTTTCGATGATAAGGCATCACTATGAAAGCTAATAAATGCTGGACTCAGTCTGAGATTTGTTTCACATTGAAATGTGTGCAAAGTTTACAGTACTAATAAAAAGCAGGAATCTACACTGCATTTTAGTCTTTGTTTCTTATTTCATGAAGTGCTTTAATTTAAAAGTGCTAGGAACAGAAACTAACAATAGTGACTGTGACATCAACCTGAAGATACTTTTAATTTCTCATTTATGTACAAAAAGGCGGAAAAGGAAAATAAAATGAACTTTGTACAATATTTATATTTTCTTAGAAAACTCTAACCATATATTTTCAACAGAATTAAGCAGCTTGCAACCTGTTTGTACATTGGGCTTTTTACCATAGAGTATTCAATTAAGATTGGAAGGATAAAATGCAAGAAGCTCTTCATTGTTTGCTGCAACCTATTGCTTAATGACATGAAAAATGAGGTCTTGGTAGAACAATTTGCTTCACTTTACCACTGACATATGGCTTCCCATATTAGACTTCTGAACAGTGGAAGGAATAAGATGCAGCAGCAGAGGCAAGATAAACATGCAGCAGTGACAGCGTCAAACTATAATGGAACCAGTTACATCATATTACCTGTTGAAAGCTTGCAAACTCTACTTCTGTGGTACATATTTGATGCAATAAATACTGTGCTTAAGTCGTCATTTTTGTTTGCTCAAACATGCACCACTGGGTAAAATTACTATTTACAAAGCAGACTTTTTTATTTTTTAAATTGACATATTCTATGTCAACCTTACCAAGAGCAGAAGATGGCTAAACAATACTGTAGGAAAAAGCAGAATCAACTTTATAAAGTGGTGGTGGGGGATGCTTTTTGGTCAATTCAGGTTTTTAGAAAGGACTAATAGGATATTTTTATTTTACGCCAAAGGACACTTATCAAAAATGTTATAGTCATGCTGCCAGGACTCAGAATGACTATGTAATGGTGTGTGTATATGTGTGTGTGTGTATACATATATATGTATATACATGCACATATACATATATACATGTATATGTAATGAATTATGTAAAAATAAAATGACATTTTAATGCTTGTGGATTCTATGGGACATTTACAGGCACAGTAAAATTTTTCTGGATGAAACACCTTAAAAACATGAATAGCTATTTAAGCACCTCAAAAATCTGAAAACATCCTGACACAAGAAGTAAACTCTTCCCTTTTGTGACATGATTTTTTTTTTTACATGAGAATGAGAAGTGCAGCATGCTTTCATTTAAAATATATCCAGTTATACAATAGAGAAACATAGAATTTCTTACCTTTACTCCCTCTCCCCAAACACAAACCCGTTTACAAAAATAGTCACATATAATAGTAAACAACCTGTGAATTAAAAAAAAAAGTGACCAATTCACAGCATACGTTTTGTAAAAATATGGCAGGTGTGGCAGTTAGAACATAAACAGTGGTGACAATTACTGTTATCAAGTGTCGCATGTTGAATTTACATAAAAATTGAACTTCCCTCCCCCCTTTAAATTGGTTCCTAGAGTCTGAGTAGCCATTACTCTCTGCTCTTCAGCAGTGTCAGCTGGTTGTGAACACAGAAACCTCCTGTCGATGCTGTTTCTCTGGTTTGTTGAGTCCCAGTTTGCTGACCAGAGGCCCCTGTCTTGTTATAGGCACTGACCTTAAGTATACATTTGTAAAAACAGTCAGTTTGGCATAGACCTCCTGTGGGAGTCCTGTTGACACCAGCACATCACCATCACGGGCTGTAAACAATTGATCACAAAATGGAATATCGTTTCCTTTTACTTTTTGCTTTCCCTGATATCTTTCCCTTTGTCTTCCTTTTCTGATTTGTCTTTTTCAAATTTTTCTTTCTCAGGCTTGGTCACACTGTCATAGGAAGGTGGAGACGTGGTGGAAGGGGTCATGTCGGTTTTCTCTGGAGTTGAATTCTCATTTAGTTTATCAATGAGGATATCTTCTTTGATGGGTGTTCCCTCACCTTCTTTGCCTTTGTCTTTCTTGTATATACATGAAACTTTTTTAACTTTTTGCTTCAAGAGGTAGCGTCTATAAGCCCTCTGGATAACAATAGCAGACACCTCCTCTTGTTTGCGTTTCAGAGTGGTTGTAATGGGCTCATAGGAGACTTTGGAGGGGTTCGATGCCATGAATCTTTCTTCCATCTGGATTCGAAGGGCATCCATCTCTCCACTCTCACCCAAAACACGCTTTGTAAAGGCAAATAAGATGTCGAGGCAGTGGATCCTGTCCCCACTGACCATGGGCAGGTCCATGGCAATGAGCTGGACTTTGTTCGGTTTTGCTATGAGAAGAGGAGGATCCAGGGCCGCTGCAAAATCAGAGAGCTTGGAGAACTCTATGAACTGGGTGGCATCGGGATCAAACTTCTCCCAAACCTCGTAGAACATCTCAAAGTCGTCCTCACTCAGGGGCTCTGCACTTTCTTCAGTAGCAACACTGAAGTTCTCCAGGATGACAGCAATGTACATGTTCACCACAACCAGAAATGATATGATGATGTAACTGACAAAGAAGAAAATCCCAACAGATGGGTTTCCACAGTCTCCCTTAACTGAGCTGCCAGGGTGATCTTTTTCAGGGTCACAGTCTGGGGGTCCACTATTGAGGATAGGTGCTAGCAATCCGTCCCAGCCAGCAGAGGTGGTGATCTGGAACAGGCAGATCATGCTGTTGCCAAAGGTCTCAAAGTTGAACATGTCGTCAATTCCAACCTCCCTCTTAACATAGGCGAAGTTGGACATTCCAAAGATGGCATAGATGAACATGACCAGGAAGAGCAGGAGGCCGATGTTAAACAGCGCAGGAAGGGACATCATCAAAGCAAAGAGCAGCGTGCGGATCCCCTTGGCCCCTTTGATCAGACGCAGGATTCGGCCAATCCTGGCAAGACGGATCACTCGGAACAAGGTAGGGGACACAAAATATTTCTCTATCAGCTCAGCCAGAAACATACCTATGGAAAGCCAAGATACAACAAAAATCATGTTATATGTAATGGCAGCAAATGAAAATGTACATTTCTAAGATAAGCACTATTTTTACAAAATGTGGACATGAGAATTAGGTATACACATACACATATGCACAGACTAGTTTTATAAAATGTGGACATGAGAATTTGGTACACACGCACACATATTTACATATAATCTGCAATATTCATTTAGCAAAATGAAACTGGTATGTTTAGTGCTATAACATTAACAGTTTTATACTAACTGAAGGTATTAATGGTCATTTTTCCTGGTTCAAGTCAAGCATATACCAAAAGACACAATGTATATGGTAGTGAAGTACAGAAATGGATTTATGTTTCTGATATACTAGTTTTATACTAGTATTTGCATAAGGACTAATGGATAAAGCATGGGATTTTAGATTAGGAATATGAGACTTATTCTTCTCAGATGGTTTGATCAGTTTTATGTGGGAGGTGGCAGAAGAGACAACCCAGGCTTTCCAGACAGACATACTTGGGACTGAATCCTGGCAATGATTTTATGCATTGCCAAATGGTGATAATAGCTTTTAAATAGTTTTGTTGGTGGTGGTTAGGCTTAATGTTTACTAAGTCTTTTCTTTGTGCTATAGATACGTGCTAAGTGCATTTATTTTCATAATCTCATTTAATCCTCACAACACCACTTTACAAAAATATTTCTTGGGAAACCGGGGATCAGAGAGGTGAGATCCCTCTTGCCATAGGTCACAGAACTGGTAAAGAGTGAAAACATGGATGCACCAGGTCGGGTCTGTATAACCCAGGAGTCCCCTCCCTAATCACTACATTCCTTCCCTATAGCACCATCACTGGGATCAAATGGAGTGACACCTTATTTCAAAGTTCTGTTTAACCAGCAAAAGTATATACACAGTGGAATAACACTTTTCTATGTGTATGTTCTCTTTCCTCAAACAGGCAGAACTTTACTTCCAGCACCTGATTTAACATCCTACACACAAGCAATATGTATTGATGAAATGAATCTGCTTTGATTTTTTTGAACAAAATGTCTACTTTTGAAAAAGAATATTACACACTGTAGAAAATTATCTGAACCCAAAGATGACATGAGGCTTGTTTGAGTGTGAATATATATAAGCACACAACATGCTATTCCAATTATCAAGGACAATTATTTGACTACTTCTATTGATTAATCTGTGTACATGTGTGTGAACTGTTTATTCAGAGCAATACTTGTCTATACCACAGGAGTATGACTGTTTATTATGCCAAAGTTGTAGTTATTTTCTTCTGGCATGGGACAAGATGATACATGAAAGCTGCATGTATAATATAAATATAAATAATATAAATTCTCTTTTCTTTTCATATAATTTCATGCACAGCACACAGTTAGATAAATGACAAGCTGAGAATGGACTCTTCATTAGACTTTATTTGAAATTTTGGGATGAATGAGAAAGTATTAATGAAAAATACTTTAAAGTTTTAAAACACAAATTTTTACTCTTAAAAATTTCACTTGCATGAAAGCACCTCTTCTTACCTACAATGGAGAGAATAACCACCACAAAATCAAAAATATTCCATCCAATGGTGAAATAGTAATAACGAAGAGAGATCAGTTTCAGCACACATTCTCCAGTGAACAGAACGATAAACACCAGATTAATCCAGTACAGAATGTTGGTCATTTCTTGACTCTGGTCGTCAGTCTCCACCATCATGGTGACCATGTTGAGGCAGATAAGGATCATGATGCTGATATCAAAGACTTGTTTGGTTACGAAATCAAAGACCATCCCTTGGAATTTGTTCTGCAAAAAAAAGAGTATGTGAAATTCCCTTAGAGACTGAAAAACAAATCAAGTCCAACTTATCTGATTTTAACATAACAATATGAAAATACAGCTTTTATTACAAAACATTCCATGTTTGGTTTACAGTTGGAAGAAAATTTTGTATACTGGAATATCCAGCTCTTTCCAAATGGTATTTGTTCTATTTATACTGTTTATGATAGCAGATTTTGTAAACTGACTTTATGTTAAGAACCACCTTTTAGTTTCTCAGTGCCTAGTGTACAGTAGACAGTAAATATTGGTCACTATAATGAATCTTTGTTATCTTCTGTGTTTCGGGTGAGCATCAAAATTAACTTTGAAGAACTAATGAATAAATACTTTTCTAGCTTTTTGGGGTCATTTCCACCCTAGTTTCTTCCTTTATATTCCCCACCCACTATGCACAGCAAAGCCACAACATCTTAAATTCTACCTTAAGGTTCAGCTGAGAAGATGCTTTTAAAATTATAGTTCAAGTAAAAGGACATTGATGGAATAGTTGGTTAAATCCAGTTAAATTCTATATTTTATTTAATACTATCATACCAGGGTAAATTTCTTCGTTTTGCTGACCCATCTATGGTTATGTAAGATGTTAAGACAAAGGAAAGCAGAATGAAGTTTATATGAGGTAACTGCTACAAGAATAAAATCATCTTTAAAAAAAAAAGAATAAAATCATCTTTTAAAAAAGTATAGCTTAAAATTTAGATGTTCAAACTTCGCCCTATTCAATCTGGACCTAATTTCTAAGCACTAACTAGCCTTATGTCTTGTTTATGAAGTTAAGGCCTCATCTTGTAAACCAATTATGTTCACTGGGCCCTGTTTTTTTTCTTCGTTTCACCTCTATGTGCTCAATATTCCTCATCCTAGAGCTTGGAACTTGGTTCACCTCTGCTAGGTCGTCCTCTACCTTCTCAACTAGAACTACAGAGCTTCTGCTGCATCTACGCTCATAGACTGCATTCCAGATGGATGCCTTTATTGGTCTGGATTCTCTGTGCTAGTGTTCTGCCCCTGCCCGACTAGTAGAGGCCTCCATTACTCCATACTGGAATTCTGGGATATCAAATAGTACTGGTTTGTTATATTTTGTAAAAATAACATTTGATTTTTGCATAAATAAATACATAAATAAAACATGTATTTTCTCTGAATACATACTTAGCCCGATGGACTGGACTTATGTTGTTTCAGCTGCATCTGTTCTTCGAGGGCCTCCTTCAACTTAAATGCGTCTAATCCCAGTTCTCAGCCCCTTGTTCTTAGCTCTCGGGTACTGAAGTCTACCTTTCCAAGTCTGGTTACGTTCCCCTTATTTCTACCCTTCTGATACTTGCTACTACTCTTGTACCATACTGCTTTATCTTGTTTATCCATCTCCTCTGTCATAATGCTTCTGTCAAGGGGCATTATTAGACTCCCCTTCTCAGTCTGGTGCATCCTAACTCCGTTTTAAGTTTTAAGCACTCTGTGATCTCAGACAATTTTGTGCTTACATGTTTCATAAAATGTATGACATTTTATTGCAAATGGTTTGCTTTTATTTAATTAAAAAATCAATTTTCTTCCACAGATACAGCACCTAGAGTGAAGCAGATTCAAAATGGCTGAAAAGCAGCAACTTGCTATTTATGTTCATGTCAGCATTTTCACCAAAAATCTCTTAAGATTCTTTGCCCATTTAGTTTTCCAGTGAGTTAGATCAATATACAACTCCACTACGCAGTCACTGTCTCCAATTTAAATTTCAGAATATGCTGGAGGAAGCTGTATAGCCTTGGAAGCCATGTTCACTAAGGCTTATGTTCTCTCACTTTGTCTTGGCTCTTCATAATGATGAGCAATCCTTTGTCCCTCACTTGCTCCCAGGATAATTTCAAACTTCTTAGAAATTTCTTATTCTCTTGCCCTGTATTCTTACTTCTTTTTTGAGAACACCAAAGTCAATTGTTATAAAGAAATTCCTCTACCTCTTTGTCATTTTATATTATATTGATGTCCACACCTGTCTTTTTATATACTACTCCAAAATCATTGGAGGACTCAGTCCCTTTTCCTCTGTAATGTAATCTACACTGTTTTTGAGCCACATCCTGTGCAGTTTTATTCTATATTTATTCCCTTTCTCTTCAATCTCTTCCTCTCTAGAATTGCTGCTTTGCTCTGAAACTAATCTCTCAATCTTTAGAAACTTTACTACTTTAGAAATTTTACTACTACTTCTAACATTCATTCAACATTCATTCTCTTTCAGAGTCCCCTTTTGATTTTCAAATTCTGTAAACCAGCATCTCCAGTTGTTTTCTCCATTCATGTCCCACTTCTTATTCTGTGTGACACCACTCTTCATCCAGCATGTAAGGCAGAAACTCATGAGTCATCTTTGTTGCTTCCTTCTTCACGTCTCATATTCAATTAATAAACCTTTTAATTTCATTCCTATGATAGCTCACAAATCCATTTTATTCATCTCCACACCACTCTGGTTCAGGTTCCCTATCACCCCTGAAATAGTTCCACAATGAGTCTGTACCGCACACACTGCCTCTGTCAATGCTGGTTCAGTGACAGTCACAACACCCAAACTGACCAGGCTCTGCTCAATGGCTTCGCTTTGCTCTAAGGACAAAGACTTGCCTTAATGTGGCCTAAGAAGCCCAGAAAAGTCTGGACCATCCTAACCTGTTCATTCTCACCATGTCCCAAATGAACCCCCAGCCTCTGCACTCCAGCCTCACCGGCCTTCCTACCTCAAGACCTTCACATATACATCCCTCTTTTCTTCTTACATGGCCTATAGAAACTTCCTCATTCTTCTTCAGGCCTAGGCTCATGCTCAGTAAAGCCTTCCCTGATTAATCAGCCCCTTCTTTCTTATCAGCTCTCATAGCTAAATGGATTCTTTCCTTCTTGGATATTTCTATTTGTTGGTGTGACTATTTGATTACCAAATAGACTCTCTGTTTAGTATTTAATTCCAAATGCTTAGCATCATACATTGTAAATGAATGACTGAATTAATTTGCCAAATTGTTGCCAATAATCTTCTAGCTAAATTCACTAATCATTTCCTGTGCATCCCTACTCCTACTAAAGTAAATCTACATGTTATCTGACGTAATTAAACAGCCATTAAAATTTTTTTCTCATTATCTATATGTATGTGCTGCCTTACTAATAAATCTCACTCTTTCACTGATTTACCTCTTTTATAATGGTCAAGTACACAAGGCTTCACGCTCACCACTTTTTTTTTGATATATTATAATTGTCTTTCAAAAATGAACCTATGCTTTAGAGCTCAACTGAATTATGTATGACAATGACAACTCTAAAATCCTTATCCCATATTCATAAGACCTCACCTTTCCAAATGCCTTTACAGGACTTTCAGTTACATTAACAGAATCAATAATTTCACAAAACATTAACTGCTTTACTTTCTTTATTAGCTATATGTCCTCCCTCCTTTCCTATATTTTATAGGTTCCTCATGCCACTGAGGCTTCTTGTTGGCTCACTTATCTCCAGTCCTATTGGCATGACCCTATACTGTGGACTCATCTTCTTGTATGTAAGGGTTCATCTTCTTGTCTAAGGCCCAGCATTACTTTGTCTAACATTTTCCTATCAGTTCAATTCAGTCGCTCAGTCGTGTCTGACTCTTTGCGACCCCATAAATCGCAGCACACCAGGCCTCCCTGTACATCACCAACTCCTGGAGTTCACTCAGACTCACGTCCATCGAGTCAGTGATGCCATCCAGCCATCTCATCCTCAGTCGTCCCCTTCTCCTCCTGCCCGCCCCCATACCAGTCTCTAAAAATCTCTTTTTCTTCACATTACCATGCTGTGCACTTGATATTGTATTTTTACTTGGATAAATTAAGATGGATTTATTCGGATTCATAGTGGGCTTGACTCATTAAACCCAGAAAACCTTGTTTCCTACTTACTATTTCAAAAATATATCGCTATTTTTCACTGCAATATTTATTTCCATGACTTTGGAGTGTTTGTTTTTTCACATAAGTCATTACTCTGCTTTTCTCCTTTATCCATTCAAGTTGTATTATTTCTCAAAAAGTAGGCTCAAATTCTACATTCCTTATGTTTTGTCCAATATTACTATCTACTTTCTTTGGGCTTTTGGCTATCTTACAAACAGAATAGGGGCATGGGCAGTTTTAGGTTAGCTAGTTTTACATCATCACTAATGGAATCATAGCATCATGATTCCTGGGGAACACTTGATTACCTTGTACCATGTATACCTTCAGAGAGGAGTTCTGAAACATAAAAGATCTCAGGGACTCTTCTGACAACAATTCCTTGCTGCAACCAAACAGACCAGTAGCCACTGGCAAATATACAATCACAATCACCATAAAAAGCCATAGAGAAGGATGTCATCTGATTTAGGGCAAGATGCTTGGAGGAAATAGGAAATTTTTCTTAAAAACCAGGAACAAACAAGACCTATGACTTGTTTCATTAATGATTCCATTCAATCTGCAGAGCTGGACAGAATATGGGGCATATCCAAGACGTATCAGTTATCCCAATTGGTCCTCACTGCACTCTGAGAACATTCAATATTTCCACACTATGTATATATGAATATGTTTTCTTTTCTACATTATTAGAAGCTCCTCAGTGATGTCAATCCTATGGAATAATATTGGTATATAAGCCTGAACATTTTTACTTATATATTTTTATGTCTGTGTATAAAATATATTACATAATTTCTACATATTATGTATCTAAAAAATACCAAATACTTAGACTATTGAGGCTATCTGGTCACATTACTAAGGCAAACTAAAACTGTTTTGCAAATACACGAAAATTAGTATCTAGCAATTTGGGCTATAAAAGTGATAGATAACATAGCTTTTATTAGTGATGAAAGTATGCTATTCTTACAGCAGGTCGAGGTATGGGTTTTTGTGGTTTCTTTGAACCCAATTTTTTCATCGCATTGTAGTATTTCTTCTGTTCTTCTGTCATAAAAATGTCTTGACCTCCAAAGTAAAGAAATGAAAGGAAAACTTGTAAAAATCATGTTCTTTGCTAGCTATAAAATCCATATTAGTAATTGTGTCAAAAATGTCTCCACATTCTATTCTAAAGTTACTAACAAACATGTATTTTAGATATGCATATATTCAACGTGTAAATTAGTCATATTTCTGTACTGGAAATATCAGTACTTTCAGACAGCTGATAGTAATTCAGCTATCTGAATTATCAATCACTTAAAAACTAATAGATGATTAAGTCAAAATAATTTCTGAATTTTATATTCTTTCTTCTTAATGACTGCACTTGGAGCCAAAAGAAACATTGGGGTATATTTAGTTAGCACTTTAGAGCAAAGATGAAGTTTTAGTATACTTATCTTTTTTTTCTGCTGGTTGAAGTTATCTATGATGACACCAATGAAAAGATTTAGAGTAAAGAATGAACCAAAAATAATAAAGATGACAAAATACAGATACATGTACAGATTGTCTTCATACTTGGGTTGTAATTCTACCTACAAAGTATAAAAAATGATAACCATTAGACCTAAAAATTGTTTCATAGAAAAGACATCAGTGAATTTTCAATTCTCAAAGCATATCTCTATCACTGGAAATTTTTAAAAAGTTAAACAGATTTTAGGAAAGATCAAGTTTAACACACTTATTGAAGAGTCTCCAAACTCTTTCATTGACTTGAGAAAATGAAACAACTCATAGAAAAGTCTGAATAATTAAAATTCATTTCATCCAATAAATGCCTAGGATATGAATGCACTTTTAAGACCCCAGTGGGGCATGCGGGGTGAGGACTTCTTCTTCCTACAGAAGAGATGCTACAGTTACACTAGTTTTTGTTAAAATTTTTCAAATTTTACTCTCTCTGACTCAGTTTCTTCATCCTTAAAATGGAAAAAAAACCAGAACCAACTCTAATATGGTCATTCAGAAGGCTAAATATATTACTATATGAGAAGTGTTAGAATAGAAACTGGCCAATAGTAATAGGTAAGAGTAAGGGTTTGATTTCTGTTATATATTTCTCTTGCTAGACTAGAATTATTACCATATGTGTTGACATAAGTACATCAGTAGTATCTTTCCATTCTGAAAATGAGTCTATTGATCCATTGTACTTAGCAGGTCTTAAGTACTGTTTCTGTAACAATGATGTGCTTTCTTATCCAACACAGTTCTGTTTTTTTTTTTTTTTTTTTTAAGTATGAATAATGTTGATAATGCTCAACTCTTTTAAAGAAATGAAAGTGAACATGTTAGTCACTTAGTTGCATCAGACACTTTGCGATCCCATGGACTGTAGCCTGCCAGGCCCCTCTGTCCATGGAATTCTCCAGGCAAAAATACTGGCGTGGGTAGCTATTCTTTTCTCCAGGAGATCTTCCTGAACCTGGGTTCGAACTCAGGTCTTCTGTACTGCAGGTGGATTCCTTACCATCTGAGTCACCAGGGAGCCTTTTAAAGGAATATTTACCCATTTTCCCATTCCCCCACCCCACCCCCAGCATACCAGAGTTCTTGCAGTTCTTGGCAGTACTTGATATTGTCAGACTTTTAAATATTGCCAGTCAGGAAAGTAGGTAGGTAATATTTAATTTTGGTTTAAATTTGCACTTCTCTCTTGACTAAACAAGAGTAAGGGTGAATAACTTTCCATACTTTTAGAAGCCAAGTGAATTTCATCTTTTGTAAGGTGTTTGAATGCTGAGGGATTATATACTAGTATGACCTCTGAAGAACCGATGCTTTCAAACCGTGGTGCTGGAGAAGACTCTTGAGAGTCCCTTGGACTGCAAGGAGATCAAACCAGTCAATCCTAAAGGAAATCAACATTGGAAGGACTGATGCTGAAGCTGAAGCTCCAATACTTTGGCCACCTGATACAAACAGCCGACTCGTTGGAAAAGACCCTGATGCTGGGAAAGATTGAAGGCAGAAGAAAAAGGGGGCAATAGAGGATGAGATGGTTGGATGGCATCACAGACTCAATGAACACGAGTTTGAGCAAACTCTGGGAGATAGTGAAGGACAGGGAAGCCTGGTGTGCTGCAGTCCATAAGGACGCAAAGAGTCAGACATGACTGAGCATCTGAACAACAAAATACAGTAGTGTTCGCTAAGTTATTAAGGAAGAAACCTAAAGTAATTTGTATGTCATGTAGGTTATTGATTAGAAAGGTGGAGAGAACTTTGAATTAATCAAATAGGTAGGAAACTACTTTGGAAAATGAGATAATGTAAGAAAGCCTTTAACATAGTGAGTGGTAATAAATTATAAATTATTAATATTATTCAAAAGAGCCTATAAATGGGACTCCTGATAATAAAAGAGATAAAATGCAGGGTGTCAAGCTCTTATAGTTTCTTTTTTTTAATAAGGTGAAAAAAATTCAGGAACTCTCTCTAAGTTACCACATGTTTTTGGTGTCAGGGATATAACATCTGAGCTTAATTACTATGCTCTGACAATGTATGAGAAACCAATCTCTTTTTTAAAACATGATTTCCCTCCTCATTGTTAAATAGTGAGAAATTATATGGAGATTACCACAAAAAATTTCAAAAGTGCTGATGTGTGTAAGATACATTATGAAAGCCCTTTTTATCATAAAATCTTACTTTCTGAAAAGAAATATGATTATATTTGTTTTTTTTTCTGTTATCATTATTCAGACTTTCCTATCACAAAAGAATATCAAAAGCTGGAGGAAATCTGAGACAGATGAAGAGAGCGCCTATAAGGGCTTTTAATTCATGGCTAGAACTATTAGAACCAAAAATAAAATATCTCTATTTACAAATAGAACAAATAGAATCTACAAATTTTTAAGTGCCAGTTGCTATTCTAGACACTAGGAAAGATATGTTAGAACATTCACAGTGAACAGAGAAATACATTCAAATCAAGTTCTGGAAGAAGTAATGTAAGGTTGAATATTTTATTTTTCTAATGCAGATATTCTGTATAAATTGACCTATGGTTTTATTTTATTGACAATATCAGTAAATTACAACACTGTAGAAATAGTCACTAGATCTAATTAAACAGTTTTTCCTCTAAATAGACTTACATTTCGTGAATCAACTGCTGCATACATGATATCCATCCATCCTTTAAATGTGGCCTGAAAAAAAGTCACACCATTGAATTTTTTTCCCCAAATTATAATTCTAGAAGAGACTAAATATAAGATTTATTAACCAAGATTTATTCAAAAACAGGTATATAAAATAGTTTGAAATTAACATTTAAAATCTTTTGGCAAAGTTTTAAAACATATGCATTGAAATTCCTTCCTTCATATTTCATAACATCTTTCTATGTGACTTTAACATCTATACTTAAATCATGATAGATTATAACAATGTGCTATCATAAAATCAATTATCAACAACCTTTGACTCTTATGTATATATACAAGAATGCAACATGAAATAATTTCGCGTATATAGTATTACCTTCAGACAAACTGAAAAATATGTTGCATTATTTGATCTTAAGGTTGTCTTTTCTGCTTATCTTTTCTAAATGATATTATCACCAACCACCAATCATGATGGTTTGTTCTTGAAATTACCAAATATACTATTTTGAGGCAATTATTCTATAAGAAGAAACTTTATAATCTAAAAACTATTATACCTAACTCCAATTTACTTTTTAAAATTTTTGGTTGAAGAGACATAGTAATTCTGAAGACAAGTCATGCACATTTGTTTTTCAGTTTCTTAATGCCACAGGACCCTGCAGAATTCATCTAGTGTTGGGTATCGTGTTAGTGGATCAACTCAGGGAGCGTGTGAACATGACTTAGAATGGTCAGTTGAGAAGCTAAATGGAATTTTATGAAATTATAGCAGGCATAATAGACTTGATAGGAAGGTTTTTGTTTGCAAGAGAGCAATCTCCCTATCTTAAAGCATTGAAGCAACAGGCAGGAAGATGGAAATCAAGGTAGGAGTCCATGTGAGGGGAATATCTGGTTATGGTGTTCGTGAAAGTTGGGTGAGTGGAGACTTGCCAAGGGTTTAGATACTGTCTGGTATCTGCAAAGGACAGAAATCTACCACCCCTCCCCTACCTTTCCAATCCTATCCTCGGGCCAATGCCTCTACTTTGCTCAGATTGGGGAAGACAGTGGGAATCTACGTAGAAATTTCAGTAACAGAGACTTGTTCTGGAAACCTAAGGCATAGTCTGGGAGACTTTAAACTTTATATAGCCATCCAGTCTCCAACATGGTGCAAAAAAGACAGTTCATCCACGATTAAGGAAGAATCTAGGCAGATGGGCTTAAGGAAATATGTATTGCAAACAATGAGTAAGAAGAATTTTATATTCATTTTAGTAACACATCACAGTGAATAATAATAAAGTGGTTACTTACTACTTGAAGCAGAGAAAGATACCCAAGTCCCACATTATCAAAGTTGACTTTCACGTTCTTCCACCGGGCAGTTTGGTTGCTATCTATGAGGGCCTTACACTCGCTGTAATTGTTGACCACGCTGACATCAAACATTTCTCCAGTGGTGTAGTTAATACAGTGGTAAAACTTGCCAGCAAAAAGATTCACTCCCATGATACTGAATATCAACCAAAAGATCAGGCAAACCAGAAGTACATTCATTATGGATGGAATGGCCCCTAAAAGAGCATTGACAACGACCTGGCACAGCAGTGAGATGGGGAAAGAAGTGAAAAGAGAGTCAGATCTATGGAAGAACTAGAAATGTAGGTCATTATACATGAAAACTCAACAGAGAAAATATAAAAATCATTCTAGTACTGAAAGCTTGATTCTCTTTTTAAAAAATTAAGATAGCTACTGTAAAACAGGTTTTTAAATTGGTAAGCTGAAAAGAATTTAATAGCTAGCCATTCCTTTCTATGATACCATACACACACAAATACAGAAGCACATATACCTCCATATATCATCCATTTCTGGTTGTGTCTGCAACATTCAAAGAAAATCCTAAGTAACTATTTTAAAACATCACAAAACACCTAAAAGTTCCTTTTTGAATGGCCAAACCTACCTGGACAGGGCATCATCATTTCCTCAGTGCTGAGGGTATGTAGTCTCAGGTTTTATGCCTCAGGGGATGACAACTGGCAGTACAAATGCCTCCCGGTTCCTTTGTACCACCTTTCTAAATGAGTGTTAGATTTCCACAGCTGACCTACTTTTTAGCTAGCTCAGCCTTTGTTTGAGAGCAAAAAGGCCAGGGTTGGACTTTAAAAGGCTCAGAAGACACCATATGGAGCAGGGAAGAAAAACGATGAGGAATGATTTGGTGGTTTCAAATTACAGTGAGTGGGATTTCCTTCACATTTATAAACTGGAATGAACATAACTAATGTTGACTCACATCAGAAGTCTACACAACATGCTAGAAATTTCCCACAGAGTAAAAAAGTCTAGGTAGAAGCAATCTCATTGCTTCTAATTAGAAGCCATCATTCAGGGATTATGTTGTGTGAGTGCCTCCAACAGTGTCATTTATGGATGTCTGACAAATATTACTGATTGATTGGTTACATGAATATGAATGTAGAAGACAAATTTAACCTGGATGTGTCACGTCTAAGGTTCAAAACAGCAGTTTATACTGAAAGTGTTAGTCGTGTCTGACTCTTTGCGACTCCATAGACTGCAGCCCGCCAGGCTCCTCTGTCCATGGAGTTCTCCAGGCAAGAATACTGGAGTGGGTAGCCATTCCCTTTTCCAAGGGATGTTCCTGACCCAGGGATGGAACTCGGGTCTCCCGTATTGCAGGCAGATTCTTTACCACCTCAGCCATCAGGGAAACCCTGTTTTCAATTATAATTCCAACAAATACTAAAGCATTTGGTCTTACCCTCATTCCTTCAAACCGGGATAAGGCTCTCAGCGGCCTCAGAGCTCTTAGTGTTCTGAGGGATTTGATGGCACCAAGTTCTGAGTATCCCAAAGCATTTGCAGTTAAGCTAACCAATGAGACCTATACAGAAAAAAGCAACACAATTGTCTTATTTATAGGCAAAAAAGCTTACACAACTCAGCCTTGCTGTATGCAATAAACCAGTTCCAAAACCTTAGTGAGCATCAAAATCACTTGTTGCAAACACAGATGGCTGGCCAAGGTTCAGATGAGACCTGAGAATTTGCATTTCCTTAAGTTCCCACTTAAGCTTAATGATACTGGCCAGTGAACCACACTTTGAGAACCATTGCTATAAACTTAATGAAAAAGCAGCAGCAATATATGCTCTTTTTATCAAGATTCTTGACAAGAAAATTTAAAAGAGTTAAATGTAAAGAAAGAAAAAGAATGATACCAAAATGAAATTTTCATCTATAGATTTATAAAACTTTATCATTTCTCATATTATTTAGCAGACCTGAAAGAGAACAGAAAACCTAGTACAAGTATGCAAGCAAAGTATGCAAGACACAGTTGACTGAATATAAACACACTCAGAAAGATCTAGATTTCTAAGCAGTGCTTTAGTCTTGTAAATGTCAGTGTGAAGGCCTAAGATCATTCATTAGGGAAAACTGAAATCATTAAGTTTAAAAAGTTGAGATTTTAGTATAACTAATTAGAAATTGTCAGAACAATGTTTCCTTTAGTTATTTATACTGATGGCTAATGTAGTTGATATAAGTTGTAACATCACAGCGAGAAAGGAAAAGAATAACTGCCACAGGTGGCACAGAAATGTCTGATTTCCTTTGAAAATACATAGAAAGCCCATTGAAACTATATAAGCTAAAGAAGAGATATTTTCTCCTAAAGTGCACCTGAATTTCAAAAGCAGGAAAATGAGAACAGATGTGTAATATAGCTTTTAAGAATATGGTGTTAGTGGTATTACATTTTTTTAAGAGAAGTAAATGAGGCACATAAAAATATTTTACAACACAACTTGACTTATTCAAACTAATTTTGCACATGTAATATGAAATAGAAAAACCATTAAATTTGGAAAAATTTAATCTATAAAATTGTCTTAAGGAGGTTCTATATTTTTCCTAAAATCTAAATTTTTAGGCTTTGCAAATCTCTTCAAAGACAAATGAAAGATAAAGTTACTGAATTATCATTTATTGTGAAGATTTTCTAGGTATAAAACATGAGGACTTATAGTACTTTATCTTCTCTGAAGACAGAATGAAAAAGAGATAGGTATAAATTAAAGAATGAAAAATAAAAGTTAGACATAAGAAAAAAATTGTGAACAGGGACAGTATTTATTGGCTAAAGAAGTAGTAAACATTCAATTTTATGTGTCTTGTGTTGCTAAATATGAAAAGGAGATACATGTAGATCTTCTCTTTCTGGTCTTCTTTTTTTGGCCTCTAAATAGTAATTTTCTTCCATTCCATCACTGACATCTCCAGCAAATTTCTTGGGTGAGCTTTTCTTTTCACTTTCCATAGATACTTTTGAACAGAAGAGTATCTTCGAGAACTCTTCAATAGCTTCTTTATTCAATCACTAAATCATAGATCTATTAATAAATCTCTTTGAATGGCATCTCAGGTCCTTCAATCTCTTCTCCAACTTAAGTTTCTTATCAACCAATTACAAAGTATCAACCAATTACTTTTCCTCACCCTGTGGCACAGAACTTATCCTATAGGACTACTTGGTGGTTGAACAAGCCCTGCTTGGCATGTAGCAGTGTCTTCAAGGCTTTGATGCCCTTGCCTCATCTGTACCTGCTGACACTGACATCCTTCAAATGCCAGTTCACACTGCACTGCCCTCATGAAGCCTGTGCTTCTTCCTCAGCAAAGCAGATGAAACTTCTAATAGAGATGTCATCTTCTCATTGTATACATATCTATCCTCACTACTTGCCTGTAAGCTCCCATAAGCCCAGAAAATGGCATACATATTTGTCTCTTCCATACAAAATAGATGATTGATAAACATGTTTGATATAAATCAAGGCATTAATTAGCTTAATGTATTATCATAATAATTTTCTTAAATCCAAGAAGGTAAACATCAGAATACACTAGGTAACATGAACAGCAGCTCACACATTTCTCTTAAGATTTTCTTTATATTTAGGTAG
Organism: Bos javanicus; assembly: GCF_032452875.1. Lineage (NCBI taxonomy): Eukaryota > Metazoa > Chordata > Mammalia > Artiodactyla > Bovidae > Bos > Bos javanicus. Next base: position 30,980,512 of record NC_083869.1, read on the forward strand.
TGTTGACTTAATGCCTTTATTATTACATGGATATAGTAAACGTAAGATATGTTGATTAAAAATTTACAGTGTATCATAACCACAGACAGAAAATAAAGTATCGTCCATAATCTCATTATACAAATAAAAGAACTGGTATTGTCATGGTATGTTTTTCTTTTGCTCGTAGTGCTCAAACACATGTGATTTAAAGTATTATTGTCATTTTATCACCAGTAAACTTTTGATATAATTCTGCATGTAGCTTTATATGTTAATATAAATAATAGGCTTGCTTTATGCAGATTCAGCAAAAGGAAAAGATATTTTAGTCTCTTAAATTCAAAGAAATCTCTTTATTTCTTATAAATTTAATTGTTTGATGACTAGAAAGCTCCTACTAAATTAAGTTGAATTTTTTTTCACCTACAACTATAAAAACTAACTTTCTCCGTGAAAGAGTCCATTTTTCTCTTTTTCTGGTATATGTAAATTTTATATATCATAATATTTCTTTAATTGCCAAGGAGTTATTATAATCAACAGAATATTATCTTAAAGTTCAGTACTTAAAACACACATTTTTCTTTCCTAAAAATTTCAGTGTCTTTCTTCTTAATTAATCTGAGTATCATTCTATTCCCTCCCTCCAGGTTTCCTGGCCCTTGTTCCCTCTGGCTCTCCTAGTTTTTTCCTAGACAAAAGGCCTTAAATTTCTAGACAAAATTAACTATTAATTTAAAGGCATTTAAGAAGCATATCTTCAAAATTAAATAAAATTGATTTTTAAAATTTTGTCTGGTTAAGATCTTCTTCAAAAATTTCCCTCAAAAGTAAGGGAATAAACTCATATTCATATTTTTAAAGCCTCTTACTTTCTGGCACTGCATCTTATTAATATATTATTTTCAACACCAATATAGTTTCATAAAACTCTTAAGTAATTGGCTCATAGCTAATCTGTTTCTATAATCATATAAATCAAGAAATGTCTCTTGCTACTTGGACTTTCATATTCCTTTGTGATTACTAATACACCTGCAGGACACACTTTGCAACAGGTTCTGGAGATGACAAAAATGTGAACATCAAAGATGCCCGTGAAGAATTTAAATACAGTTATATGTGAGAGTGATAAAGCAAAATTTCTACATTTATATATTCCTTTGTGTAACTTGGGATTTTAAATATTAATTTAACTATTTTGTCTGTGAAACTCTGGCAAAAAATGCTTTGGGACATTTTCTTATTGGGAAGATGGGACCCATCATTTATATTTGGGGTCCTGCAGTTGTACTGAGTGCCTACTGTGTGCCAGACACCAAGCAAGGACTAGAAGTTACCATTCACATGCCAGTGAAATGAAACAATAACATGCAGAATACTCACATCGACGATCAGGAAATCTAACCAGCACCAGGCATTGGTAAAATACACTTGAAAGCCATATGCAACCCACTTGAGAAGCATTTCCAGGATGAATATATAAGTGAAAACTTTGTCAGCATATTCTAACATGGTCTTAATGGTTTTTCGCTGTTCAATATATATATCTTCAAAGGCCTGTAAGTGAAAAAACTCCATTGAATTTCATTGTCATAAACTGTCTCTAATTGGTACTTTATTAGAAAAACTCATGCTTGCAAGCATCTTTTCAGGCGCCTAAGGCTGGAAGACTTCATGCTTCCCAGAGCTGCATTTTGCTCTATAGTTGTCTGTATGCAAGTGACTCTTAACTGGGCATTTCAGCCAACAAATTAATTCAAATAATCTTTAAATTTTGGTATCAGGATATCCCATCAGAGCTTAAAATTTTTGAGACACTGCCAGCTGCTTCTGTCTACAATAGGAGGCACAAAACCATCTGCGAGCATATATGCTTTGCTCAGTGCAGAGTTGCTTGACTGTAACCCTAAACCCATTTAGTGATGAAAATGTAAGACAAAGAGTCCCCTTAGCTTGGGGAAGGGGCAGGGATTAGTCTTTTGCTTTCTCTATCTCTCTAGCTCAATCTGAGCATGAATATAGTTGTCCCTTAGTGGCAACCTCCCTTTGCCACTATTCTGCAGAGCTCTTTGGAAAGGGCAAGGGAACTCATTTGCAGGAGTCCCTGGGTCTTCTGGAATGAAAAGAGCATTTGTCTATTAATAATTCAATCCTTTTACAGGAAAAACTATCAGTACTTGGTGATCTGGATCAAGGAGAAAGGAGAAATTGGTTTTTATTTTTGTTGGTTTTTTGACCATTCTGTTGAGTGAAATCAGATATAAAATAAGTCTGTAATGATCTCACTTTGCTGCTTGTGGGTAATTTAATCTATTTACCCTTCAATGTGGATGGCCCTAGTGAACTGTCATGAACAGAGCAATGGAGCTTATGCTAAGCAGATTGATATTTAGCTGATAATCCCATACCCTGTCTACATATTGATTCTTAATAGAAACTGGTTCTGATGACTAAAAGTTAGAAGGGTCGTACTTTAAATATTCACAAAAAATCATACTGATCTAAATTTGATTCAATCTCAGGCCTACGGCAGAACAATAAAAGTTGCTACTTAGCGAGCCTCTCACACTGTGCTAAAAATATCATACAATGTCTCTCATCTTCACAAACACCTTCTTGTGAAAACACCTTTTTGTGCAATAGGAGGTTGATTGAGGGGAAAGGTAAAGGGTTTCAGGTAAAAGTAAAGGAGCAGATCATGTTACCTACCAGTGCCCCACTGCTGACCAGAATCATGAAGACAATGAAGGTTTCGAACCAGTTATGCTCCACTATCTTATAGCAAGTTTTTCTCAAGTTCCACCAGAGTTTCCCTTTGCCTTCTTCTATGCTTATCTGACAACACTTAAACTTCCGCACACAGTCTAAAATATGTCAAAGCAAATGAAGAAAAAATATCACTCTTTGATTATGCATATTTGTGTGGGTGGGAGATTCACCTACATTATTACCTGATACATTATAAATAACTTTATTTTTTAAGATGGCTTTCACTTGTAGACATAGAAATCATCTACACATTTTAAAATCATTCATCCAAAAACTATTTTTTAGTGCTTATGGGGCTATTATAATGGTCTAATAATATAGTATAATGTATTACATTATAAAACCTCAGTACAGAACAAGAGAAAGAAAGAAATCACCAAAGGTTAGTATTTCCATCCTATCCCTATCCTATAATTCCACTCATATTTGAACTTTATATGTGATTTCTAATTAGTTCACTTAATGATACAATGTAAACATTTCCCTTTTAGTCACAAGTAAATAGAATTTTCCCTGGAGAAGGAAATGGCAGCCCACTCCAGTACTCTTGCCTGGAAAATTCCACGGATGGAGGAGCCTGGTAGGCTACAGTCCATGGGATCGCAAAGGGTCAGACACGACTGAGCGACTTCACTAAATAGAATTTTGGAAAGTTTCATAATACTTCTCTAAATAAGATAACCAGAGATAAACAAGAATTGATATAAAGATCCTACTATTATTGAATATGTATGTTTCTGCAACTCCAGCCATTATCAGCAATAAGGTAACAAACACTTTTGTGGTCTACTAGATCAAAGGCTTCTCAACAAATATTTATTGCATACTTGTTTATTCAAGGAATTATACTGGACAATTATAATACTAGAATATGCAAAACGCAGCGTGTCTCTAAACACAGTATGCATTTCAAGTAGGGAAGATTTGTCCATAGATATCATAGTTACAGAAAGAAAACTCTTGTTAGAGTTTACCAGCAGGTTAACTCCTAATACTGAGCTGTACAGAAATGGATTTGGGGTTAAACTTTGAAGGATGTGTTAGAATCAGCTCTAATACATAGAGCTGCAAAGGAATGGAGAAGCAATGAAATAAATAAAGTTTGGTGGCAGGGAAGTTTGGAAATTGTATGAAGCAGAAAATTGGGAATTACCACCAGAAAAGACAGCTAGAGCCAATCTGAAAAGGACCTGAAAGATTCAGTTAGAGAACTTAGATTTTGTGTGCTATCTAACGGGGACAACACTGAAGGGTTTATTTGGGGGTTATGAAGATTTACCTGATAAGAATATTGATTTAGAATGATCTATGCCTGTACAAGGCATCAGATGGCTAGAAGACAAAAGATGGACAAGTAGTCAAGAGTCTAGAAGATTCAGTCAATGTAACATGAAAGAAAGTGAAAACAAGGGTGATGGTGGTGACAATGGTCAGGGGCAAAAGAGTCTACTAAGTAACAGGACCTGGCAGCACATGTATATGGGGGCGCTGGGGTGTGAGAAAGAGAAGATTCCTGACATAGAGGTTTGACTCTGACAGAGACCTCTTGTTCAAGGAATAGAAAAGTAGAAACCTCATTTTGAAGAAGCATAATATTTTAATGCACAGATATTTATCAGATGCTACTTTATAATGTCAGCCAGATCATATAATTTGTTTCATGAAAATTTAATGAAGTCCTCTTAAATATTATTAGTGTTTCAAGTAATAAATAAATAGCATATATTTCTTGTTTCTTTGAGGGTGATCTTTTTCACATTTCTGTCTCCCAAAGGATTAAGAAGAGTAACATGCCTTGAAAATATTTGTAATGAACTAGGTGGAACTGAAATTATTATTTTTTTTTCCCCTAAAGAGGATATGAGATGAAAAAATACTGTTCAATATAAAAAGATCAATGTTAGCAGGAAGGATAAATGCTAAATTTGGAACACTGGTTCATTTCTGAGAGGGAAGCAAAGGATGGGATAAGGAAAGGGTCCAAAAGGGGTCAAATCTGTATCTGATTTATTCTTAAACAAAAAACCTGAAGCAAATAAAACAAAAATATTCAAACTGCTAAAGTTGGTTGGTGGTGGTGCTGCTGCTGCTAAGTCGCTTCAGTCGTGTCCGACTCTGTGCAACCCCAAAGACGGCAGCCCACCAGGCTCCCCGTCCCTGGGATTCTCCAGGCAAGAACACTGGAGTGGGTTGCCATTGCCTTCTCGTTGGTTGGTGAGTGTCTATGTATTTTTTATTATTGTGTTCTATAATGTTATGGTTGGTTATATTTCATACTGAAATGTTTTTTAACTTCACAAAAAACAAATGTTGATATTACCATAAATATTATTATTAATATATTGTGACCCTAAAAATAAGCTAATTGTCTGGGAAAGAATAACAACTAATGCTACATAAATTATTTTTGTGATATATCTAACCTCTTGAATATTTTGTGAAGTCATAATTTTTTTTCAAAATCAACTAACTTCACTGATATATGTGCAGAATTTTGGAAGAAAGAGTAGAAAAAAGTGGTTTCCCTCATAACATGCTGAAAAAATATCTCTTCCTCTGAAATAATTTAAAAATTGACAATGAATACATAAACATTTGTTTTCTCTAATGCATTCAAGTCCAAAAGCAATAGGTGTATGTAATGTACTCATCTGCAAAACTCTTAAATCTATTGACATCAATTTTGACACTTGCATAATCACATATTTTTAAAATTAGCTTAAAGTTCAAATTAAACAGCTTTAATGTTCTTAAATGAAATGAAAATGAAGGGAACACTTCTAGAATTAGTTGTAATTAAATAGCATTACTATCATCATTATTAAAATAAACTTTTGTTTAAGCATTTATTATATGATATTGAATTTGAGGCTAAGACATAGGATGAATTATTAAATAGATATTAACCAAAAAAATGAGTTAAGGATGAAGTGATTCCTAGGGTTTTAGAGAAACAGTTCTATACCTACAATAGAGATTTGTCATGGTCTGCTATTGTACTAATATTTATGCCTCTTTGTTTGTAGTACACTCCCACATTGAATCTGGATTGCACTTTTGCTTTGGTGAACAGGACTGAGAAAACCTGATGTAAGTGGAGGATTGATGAGTGCTTGGCATTTAGGCTTCCTCTCTCACTCCTTTGCTTTCACCATGAGAACAAGCCTGGGCCAGAGTGTGGATGGAGCTGAGTCAGGCAATTGTCTCATCTAAGACCTCAGCTCTAGGACTAATCCCAACCAAGATCAGCAAAATCATCTTGCCAGCCATGGGCTTGTGAGCAAAGATACGATTTTTGTTATATGATAAGTTTTGAGTGGTTTGGTACACGTTATTGTTCCAGAGATAACTGATCCACACCTCAAATAACATAATTTTAGCTTTCTTCACAAAATCCTCTTAGTATTACTCCAATGACATGGTGCCCCATACTGTATCACTCAGTATATTTTGATATTTCATTATTGATTATCTAGTATCATTCAGAACTAATAATATATATTTGACCTTGACAGATACAGGTAATTGTTATTCACGGACATGTTATTTTTAATAACATAACCACATTTATTTAAGAATGTGTTCCAGTATCAAATGGCAAAGTGTTCATGGACACTTTAAATGTAAATTAATCAATTTGTACCATTATAACCTGACAAAACAGTAAACAATAAATTACTCCTTCAACTTAAATTTTTTTCTTTTATTTTTTTAAAGGCAGAGAGAAATATGTATGATTGGGTTTTCTTGCCTATCAAAGATTCTATCTACAAGGCCACCAAAACACCCAGATAGTTAGCAGCATTTCTTAGGGTAGAACAGGATTCACAAAAATAGAAAACTGGATCTGATGCCATAAATTAAATCTTCATTTTTCAAAAATCATCTATGCTTTGATATAGAAAAAGCAACAAACAAACAAGTAAATGTACAGTTGCTGGATACCTATAGAGGATTAGAACGAGCCAGGGAGGGAGGGAAGAGATGGCTAGATCAGAGAGGTCTAAGGAGCGTACATGCTCTGTTCCTCACCTTCCGTAAAACAGGCTTCAGGCTCCAGAGATTCTTCAGGCTCAGCTTCAGGTTGTTCCCCCTCAGCGGGAGCTCCTATATCAACTGTGCTGCCTTCAGATGAACTAGTTGCATTTAGCTTCTGAAAATCAATTCCACAGAAAAGCTTTTAAAATAGTTTCTTTAATCTATAATATAAAAATTCCAAAGGCGTGCCCTTAAGTCTTCTGTATTCATTTCCTTGATCTGTAATTTAAGAATCTCTTAAACATAATGCCAGTCTGCTTTGGTAGAGGTGGGGGGTCACAAGATTAGATTCAGCACCACAGTATTTTTTTTTCTTTAAAAATGTGGTGCTAACAACTTAAGTAATCTTTGATTAAGCTCCTTTATAGAGAGAGATTCTGAAATAAAATCATGCAGAGCTTACATAAGCTGCTAGAGTCGTATGGTAGTCTGCGATCTCGCTTTTGTGAAGTAGTTTGGGTGGTTTTATTCTAAAATTGTGACCCAACCAACAGAAGCTGCACAAGTGTATTTTCATGTCAAATGCAGAAAAGATTTGATCAAACGCACATAAACAGCAAAGTCTAAATTTATCCACTTTTCATTGACATGAAAACATATACCACTGGTTGTTATTAAACATATTCTCTAATTTTCTAATTCTGAAAAGAGCAGCACATTGTTAGCTTTATAGCAAGAGCCGATTGTTTGCATTCTCTTTGGCCAATGCACTCCTGTGTTTCATTGTGCATTTGGAAACTACTTGTTACTCTGGCACTCTTACCTCTCCAGTTAATAAAGGCAGAAATGAATCTTTGGTTGTTGTTTTGTTTTCCTTTAAGTTAAATCAAATACCACCAAAAGAAAAATATAATAGAAAGAAGTTGTTTTAAATCTTGAAATGCAATAAACTTTAGCCAAGTCAGGTCGTTCATGGGATCAGCATAAATGAAGGGATCCAGTCTTTAACCCGGTCTTAAAATGCTGCAGGAACGACACAGGGCCAGGTATGAGTGCCACATGGAATCAGAGTAGTTTGGGCCACAGCATTCTCGGACCTGTTACAATGTTATTACTATTAGTGTATAACATTAGGAAATGGCTGAGCTGATAGGAGCTACTTTATAAAGGGCATCGATGAGGTAAGCACATGATAAAATGCACATTGAAGTATGTTGAACCCATTCTAAAATAGATGTTGTAGTCAGTACTAGAAACATTTGATTTATATTTGGGCTAAGGGTTCTATAGATTTCCCTAAGAATCTGGTTCCTTTATTTTCTGAAAATAATTTTCTTTATATGAAATATTTCCTTGGCATAGTGGTACTGATAAAGTAAGCATATTTATATACACTATAGATATAACAGAAAATACTTTTGTGTGTAATTTAACAATACCACTGATAGAAGCATAAATATCATATGTCTCCTCCATTAAAACTAGTTCAGGGTTATTTTTAAATTCAACCAAACCATTTAAAATTAAGGATTATATATTATAAGGCACTTGAAGTTTATTGATTTCTTTTTCTACTACCAATTATATCATAACACTGGATGGATACTTAATTATAATATCTTTGTTTTTAGAATTTGAATGTACAGTATTCTAAGAAGAAATATTACATGACTTTTTATAATTTCCTATCCTTTATAGCTAAATTATCCTATCAATTTTATTTACATGAAGATGTTATAGTATTTGGGACCTGAAATATTGATCATATTATTTACTGGATATTGAAACATGACATAGGTAATCAGAATAAGTGAAGCTTAGTTATATCTAATCTAACTACAAACAGCCCAAACAAGAAATGGAAAACATTCTTTTTAGGAAAAAGGATCACACTTCAATTACGGGTTGGTTAGGGATTAGGGGATGATTCTAGGCTTACTGTACCCCACTTTGCCAGGATTCCCTAGAGAATTTCTTTGATGATCCATTTTCAGGGCGCTCCATACTGGTGAATGGCTGCATCAGAACTTGCAGCAGTGCTAGGTATATATAGCTCAGGTACTCTATAAATATTCTTTAGGGAAGGTGGGAGGGAGGGTCAGGATAGAGGGAAAAAGGTATACCAGTGGCTGACTCATGTTGATGTATGGCAAAAATCATCACAATATTGTAATTATTTTCCAATTAAAGTTAATTTAATAATTAAAAATGAATGAATGAAGGAGCTTCTTTGTAACAGAATGAAGGCTAGTCCTTGATAGTGACTAGCAGAAGTCACCAGACAACATTCCATGGAATTTTGGTTTAAAATATTCAAAAGTTTCCAGATGATCTCTGTAGCATCAACTACAGTACCTTTCGTTTAATGTGGTGTCTTAGTACCGACACTGAATTACTAGATATTTTTCTAATTGAAGTCAGATATTTGTATAGTTAGAGGTCAGATTATTTTTTAAAGGTGCAACATAAAAGTTTTGTGTTTCTAGAATATGTATCTCACTAGCTTAACCCTCTGAAGCAAAGATCATGTTTTGGCCATCTCTGATCCCTAGGAACTATTGCTAATGTTTGTGTTTAATAGATGTTCCTTGAATAAATGAATGAATGCCCAACTCAGGAACTCTTTTGTTCTACCACTAAGTACTTCTAACACCTCCTATCTTTTATATTCACATTCAAGGGAATACACATAACATTCTCATGTTAGTACAGAGAAACACAAATCTCTTTCAGATTCTAACTTGCGTAAGTAATGAAGTGCTGTCTAAGCATCAGGCTTCCAATTAATCAGACCTAAGATGAAACTATAAAATAAACTATTAAATAAATAAACTGTACTTTGATTCTGGAGTCAGGAAAACTAACACTAACTCATTTTGACAATGTTTTCCCTCCTTCTACTCTATGTACATGGATCTACAATCCCAGCAGTGAATGGAGTCTCTCTAAGGAAATCTTATCCTTCTTCATCTTCCTCAAGTGGAAGAGCACAGGAACTACCTGTTACATGTATTACTTGAAAACCTTTACTTGGTCTACAAATTAAAAAGCTAGGGTACACATTAATCCTCAACACCAACCAATCCAGTGTCTACTTAGAGAAAGAAATGTGGCTTTAATTATCTTGTCAAAAGGCATACTGAGTTAGTAGCTGGATTCAAGGTCTTCTGTATCCCACTTTGTTAGGATTCCCTAGAAAACTATTTGATGATTCATGAGTTAAGCCAATCTTTATCAATTTAAAACATTTAGTAGATGTGATATGTAACTAAACATTGTAGGTTCAAGATAGTGCTTGGAATACTGTTGATTCCCAGGCGTCATGACCATGAACTTAGTATTAGTTTGTTATAGTCATATTCTTATATGTATTAATATAAAGTTAAATATACATTGGGACATTTCATTAAAAAGCTTACTTTAAATAACAATCTTGAGATGTAGGCAAGAAATTCTGATTTATAAAACCTTTCCTGACAACAATTCAATGACTTTCTTAAAATCACATGAGGCAAATATCATAATATTATAAAATGTGTTAACTAAAACAGTTAAAATGCATAAAGAGTCTATAAAATCCAAATGAGTCAAATTAAGAATATAAAACTTTTCAGCTTCAGGTAAGGTCGTAATCACGATTAATTCTAACTACAGTACAAATTCACCAATTAGAATTGTCAAATGTACATCATTTATATGGAACTATTAGTACTCATATACTTAAAAGAATAACTTTCAAATAAAGCTTCTTTGTAAATTTTCCAATGTAGGCATAATTCACTGCAAAATTCCACATGAGTAAGAGAGCAAAAAATTAACCAGTTAGAAATAAAACAAGTTCTTTGCTTTGGTAAAATTTAGATGTTTAGGTTCCCTTATTATAATCTTGCTTATTTATTGGAAGACAAGTGAACTGAATGATACTGTTAGTACAGCCCTTCCCTACTCAACCCTTAAAATATGGATGTCCCCCAATGTCAGGATAGTCAAGAAATTAAACATGCACAGAGAATTATTTGCTATGCCTGGCATTGGCAATCATTTATTTTCAGGTGAAATATTAGCTGAACTTTTTTTTTTAAGTGAAAATTTCATGTTACAGGGTTCTTACTACTGAACGTCTGCTAGGTTCCTCAAAGTGCTGGGTCACCATAATCATAGGAGTTAAGCAGGGCAGAATTGTATTTTGCTTAATGATCTAATAAATATCAAGATACAATATTTCATTTCTTATTTTTAAACACTATACTTCCAACTTTTACTTTCCACATCATTGACAAACTATTATCAGAAATCTGCCAAACTCATAGTCCTTCTTTCAGAAAGTAGAAGCATTTTTTAAAACATAACACAGAAAAGGGACAGAAAACATCATTTTCTATTAAGTTTTTCAAAGGTACACTTTTTTTCTTATTATGAAGTTAAGATATTTCTAAGAAAATGTAATCAATAAATAAAGTATATAATTTGGACAAAAGGTATATGCTAATCCTAGTCAATAAAATAAATTGGGATTTTTTTTTTAAAAAGAGAGATAATTAAAATATAGATTAAACAAAGTATTCCATATCTATTTTGGTCATCAAGAATGACAATTCTTTGATCCATGTGGATCCTAATGCTAGCCCATACTTAAGGAATTCTAGGTCATTTTATGTGAAAAATCTTAATATCAAGGTAATGAGAGTGATGATTATGGTTCCTACAGGATAGGCCAAAGTGACACATTAATAATAGAAAGGAATTATTCTTCTTAGTGAGGAAAAGCAAAATCAAAACTGTTATTATCATCGTTTTACATTATTCAAATAATCATTTTTGTCATTATAACAGACATGTTACAAAATTCTGTAATCCATAAATAGCAAAGCTTTAAATATCTTTCTTGGGATGGCAAAAATAATCCTTCAGTCCCAAAGACTCATGTTTGGTCAACTTTTTTTTGCTTACATTAAGGATATTTAGAGCTTTTTAAAAATCCTTTAATCACTATCCCACTGGAAAACTTTCCCTTGAAGATTTATATGTTCTCCAGGATAAAATTATAGATGAGTTTTTACTGAAACCATTCTACCACTGCTTACCCAAACCTTCTCTACACAGCCTTCTCTCCTTTCCTACTCCTTGTACTAGGGTTCAGTATACTGCTCTCTTAGGGCTTCTCTGGTGGCCCAGTGGTGAAGAATCTGCCGGCCAGTGCAGGAGACTAGGGTTGGGAAGATCCCCTGGAGAAGGAAATGGCAACACACTCCAGTATTCTTGCCTGGGAAATCCCATGGACAGAAGAGCCTGGTGGGCTACATTCCGTGGGGTCACAAAAGAGTTGTACATGACTTTTCAACTAAACAACAATAATAACTCAGAGAATAGGAAAACTAATCTTACCTCTTTCTAAGAAACCAGGAAAAAGAAGCTATTATCTTAAGGAGTCAAATTTCATACTTTTCTGAAGAATTAATGCATAACAGGAAAAAGTAATTCTGTCTAGTTACTGTGTATATGGGTATCTGTTTTATTTGGGGTCTTAATTTATATGATTAGTGATATTGGTCTCGTTCCTCCAGTATAGAGGGCATTATCTTTCATTAATGTAGAGTGCCGGTGACTGAATATTTTGTTCCGAAATATTTTTAAAAAATGCTCCCCCAAATCCATGATCGTTGCTCCAACCCAAAGAGCCAAATGTGCTTATGTTAGGGTTGTTTTATGCTTTTAATGGCAGAAGGAGAGGGAACTGCATCTAAATTACAAAGCATTTAATTAACATTTCTTGAAAGAAATTAAATTGGGTTGAACAATTTGGTTAACATATTTTAGGAGAAAACTGTGATTTAAACATCAGGAAATGAAAGTTCTGCTAAATGGAGCCTAGAGAATGGTGTTACACTCACTGCCTTAGCTGAATGACTAGTAGGTCCCTTCATTTAGTAAATATGAAAGGAGTAGAGTTCACATTGGTTTTCTTTCTATATGAGTTTGCGTTGCATGATATATTTGAATAATATTCTTTAAGAGAAAGTTTCCCAGAAGTTCTAGATGAAATAAAAGAGGACAAAAACACAAAGTATAGAGGAGCAATACAATGAAGAAAGTAGATTTCAGATCTTTTTTCAGAGTGAATATACCATCTATAACATTTCTGTTTGTTTCTTTTTCTTCCTTCCTTCTTTCCTTCCTATCTTTCCTTTTTGGTGTACAAAAGAAATTCATTTCCATTTCTTTCATTCTCAGGAGTTTTAGGGGTAAATATCAACAGATTCTCCAGGAGAATTGTATTCTAAAGGCAAAATACTCTTGGTCAAGTGCTAAATAGAGCGATACCATTTTCTCTGAAATGAAGCAGATAAAAATTGTACCAGTGCTGCTGGCAGCAAAACCATAACATTCCATTTACATTATTATCACATTAAAACATCCTTTAGAAAGTTTGCACGTGAATAAGGGATTGCTCTAACTTGCAGATTACCCTTCAGAAAAATTTAATATGACACTGAACAACAAATTACCAACAAAGTACACTCATAAGGGCTTCATTTACTTAAGAAAAGGGCAGAGGAGTGAAAGCGTCCAGCAAGAGCTTTTCAAAGAGTACCTTATATTTCTCCTTTAGACCCTTAGCATGTTCAAAACTCTGTAATGTTAAATGGAATTAAATAATCTATAAATGCATGCACTTTTATTTTTCACTGAATGTAATTTCTATAAAAATCTATGTAAGAAAATTAGCAGCTACCTCAGTTTTTAAAAAGTTAGGGTTGCCAGACTTGCCTGACCATGCTTTATGACTCAGCATAAGAGCAGCTGTGCATGTTTTTATTTTACTGCCAATGGATGGGCAAGGAATGTAGCTGAGTAACATGCAGGCCAGTCAAAATTCATTTAGAAACTAATCATATTTATATATGTACAATTTGCTTAGGTAACCTGGGTAAAAGTGGTGGCAGGAGTCTCTGGCTGGTTAAAAAACACCAGAGCTGCATTCTTGATGGCTCCAGCTTGCTTTTACCCCTGTGAGAAGTAAGAACGGTAAGCAGTGAAGGTCACTATATTGCACTAATAAATTTTACTTTGAAAAATAATCATTCAAGCATGGCTTAAATTATTAAAACTCTATAAAAGAAATCAAGCATTGGAAATCAAAAGTATGAAAGGAATGACATTACATACGGTCAAAGTAACTTGAGTTAAAGCATACAATTACCATATGAATTTAAAATGATATACTCTAGAGAATCTACAGAAAGCTGTCAAAGAATCACACAAATTTGGCAAAGATAAAATAGAAGAGGATTTAGTTCCAACACCTAAATAACCTCTGTGTCCACTTGGTTAGTCTGCCTTATAAGAAGGGATTCATTATAGGCATTCCAAAAATTAAAAGGTGCTCCATTTTTTCCTTTAATATTTCAAATCAGTTAGAAAGAATATCATTTAGTATAAATATCTTATTCCATTTGTTAATACTTCACATGTGATACTTAATACCAAAATCCAACCCTACTAATTAAGAAAATGACCGGACAAAAGTAACTTGAAGGCAGGCCCTTCTAGGCTATTGCTCTAATCCTTTATTTGTTTATGAGTTTATATTTAAGAAGTTTTACATAAAGCCATAATTGAAAATTTTACCAAATAATAAATTTTAAAACACAAGTAGCAATCTCTACACAAGTACTGAAAAGACTCCACAGCTAAAACAACAAAATAATTCTACTTTCAACTGGCAGATCAGCTCTCTGCCTCCAATTCCAAAGTAGTGACTTCACGTGTGTTATTTTGGAATACCTAACTCAAATGGAAAACACATGAAAAAGTCTAATGTTTACAAGAGAAACTGAGAAGAGAGTTTTGATTTTTCCTACTATAAGCCCCACCTTACTAGATATTTCTCTAATGTGAAACACAACGGTTTGAGATGAGGCAAAATACATGCTCTTTTGGAGAAGTTTGAGGTTTTAAAATTTCTGAAAATTAAGAATAGTGAATGTCAAGTTATCCTACCTCAAAAGATACTCAAACTTAGCCAAAGGTTTAAATGGACTGGTGACGTCAACATTTGATTCTTCATAATTAATTTTTAGTTAACACCATAAATTAAACATGTGCTGTGCTGTGCCTAGTTGCTCAGTCATATCCAACTCTGTGGCTCCATGGACTATAGCCCACCAGGCTCCTCTGTCCATGGGGATTCTTCAGACAAGAATACTGGAGTGGGTTGCCATGCCCTCCTCCAGGCGATCTTCCCAACCCAGGGATTGAATCCAGGTCTCCCACACAGCAGGTGGATTTTTTATCGTCTGAACCACCAGGGAAGTCCAAGAACACTGGAGTGGGTAGCCTCTCCCTTCTCCAGGGGATCTTCCAGACCCAGGAATTAAACTGGGGTCTCCTGCACTGCAGGCGGATTCTTTGCCAGCTGAGCTAAATTAAACATACATAAAAATAAAATTTGACCTCCCTTACTCTAAAGGAGATATTTACTATTAGGTAAAATGATGAGAGGGGACTACATATGGGGAGGGAGGAGGGAGGAGGGTTCAGGATGGGGAACACATGTATACCTGTGGCGGATTCATTTTGATATTTGGCAAAACTAATACAATTATGTAAAGTTTAAAAATAAAATAAAATTTAAAAAAAAGAAGGGAAAATAAATAAATAAAATAAAATTTAATGACCCAATTCTATTTTCTAAATGCTGACTTTAGTGTCTGGGCTTCCCTCATGGCTCAGATGGTAAAGAATCTGCAGGCAATGCAGGAGACCTGGGTTGCACCCCTGGGTGGGGAAGATCCCCTGGAGAAGGGAATGGCTACCTACTACCATATTCTTGCCTGGAGAATTTCATGGACAGAGGAGCCTGGCAGGCAAGTCCATGGGGTCACAAAGAGTCAGACACTGAGTGACTAACCCTTAGTTTCTAGAAACTTACAATACAAGAAATTAGGCCCCACCACTTCAGCATAGCCCAAACACACTTATCCAAAATTTAATTAACTAGATATTAAGATATTATTCAGCTTATTAGTGTACATTTGAGTTCAACTAATTTCAGCAATTATTTGCTCCAGGCTATAAGGTTTTTAAAATTCCCCCCTTGAATCTCATTGTTATTTTGTGAAACTAGTACCTATGGTCTGCTACCTAAATGTTACTTTTCATAACTATATTTAAACTTTCTCTGAAGTTAATGTTTAATACCAACTTCCACCTAATCACTGAATTAGCAATACTATCTCACAAAAAAGAACAAACAGAAATAGCATCTTTTCCCATAATTATATATGATAAATACAGTAAAACTGATTTAAAAATCTAAGGTTCCTTTCTTAGAAATATATTTTTGCTCTTTTAATTTTATTAACTGATCCCTAATTTTTGTGACACTGTTTCACTACTTAAATTACATCCTTCAGTGTCTCCAACTCTCCCAAATCATCATTCTTAGGATGAGAATAATAATAGAGGTCTTTCTGTTTCCTGCCAATCAATTCAAACAACAAAGAATGAATCTTTGTTTTTGGTTGTTATTTTTATTTGTTTATGCAAGTGTTAATTGCTGGGAATTCTGGCTTCATTTTTGTGTAAACATTAAGGGTTTAAATTCCTTCTCTTTATTCCCAACTCTGTGCTTAGTAATCTATAAATGAACCAAGAATATACCCTGGTATTTATACTCTTCTAGTAAATCAAAGAATTCTTTAAATTACCAAGAGTCTTACTGTAGTTGGAAAATTTAGAATTTTACATTTAGACAGCATGCACTGTGCTCAGTGGGGTTAAAAATATTTTCAACCTGATTCATCATCACTACCTTCACTTCCTTCAAAACACTGTTTACTTCAGGAAACATGAAACTACACGTAAATATCAAGCCAAGATCCCAATGATATCTCCATTAAATATATGCCTGTGAAAACTAAATACAATCACATTTTTTGTTATTCCATAAGAGCAAAGAATGTAACAAAATGAGGATTGGAACTGCCCGTCACCAAGCATTTTTCTAGTATATGCAATAAAATACCATTGTGGGAAAATTATAAGGAAGAAAGTGGATAAACTGAGGCATTGTTCACAAATCAAAAATTATTTAAAATCTTTTTAAAAATTCATATTAACCTGAATATTAATATTATCAGCAACTCAAAATGGTGACTACTTGAAAGAATGAATTAACTATATTTTGTTTAGCTATATACTTTTATATTGTCAATTAATCTATCACCAATTTTGCCACAGAAATTGTATGAATAGGTATTTCCTATTTTCTTATAGAAAGAAAATAATTTTTAAAAGTCTGGATGGTTTAAAGCAAACATCATACCAAAATATCTTCTTATGTAGAAATTCCTACCTCTTTGCTTTCTTCCATATCTGACTCGCTGCTGAATTCTTCAGTATTTAAATTTTCAAAGTCAGACTCTCCGACAGCAATTGGTACAGTCACAGTGAGGCTGGGGTTGTTTATGAAGGACATGTAATCACTTTCATCCACGACATACTTTTCTACACTGCTGCCGATGCCACTGGTAGTTCCATTGCCATCTTTGAGATAATTGAGGTCTTTGCCTATTTCTATCGTGGTATGGTTGGAAATACAGCTGTCTTTTTTGTTATTTAGATCTTCAAGAGGTTTAATTTCATCTAAAGCTTTCTGCTTTCTAACAAAGGCTTTCTGAATAAATTCACGTATTTTTCTTTTAACAAAATCGATTCCTTTTTGCATCCTTCCCACAGCAATCTGGAGATTATTCATTTCATTATCATCATCAGTGGCGGCAAGATTGTCAGAACTGAATGAACTCAAGAGTAAGGCTAGGAAGAGGTTCAGAACCTAAAACACAATAGGAAAGCTGGTGATCAAAACATTCCATTGTTTCTATTGCTCCGAACTACAAATTTTCCAAAGTTGTTCTTACACCTCACTTTTTGCTAATAGATATTCTTTCTAATTTATGATAAACTATCCTGGAAAAAAAAATACCCAGCCAATAATACTACATTAACACTATTTACATTTTAGTCATTGCAAAATTACTAAAACCACTGCTATGTAAAACTTCTATATTAAGTTCATTTCCAAATGAAAAATTTTTGCTATCTATATAACTATACAATGAAAAAGGGAAAAAAAAGTTTTGTTTGGGATGTTAAGTATTTTCCCCATGTAACCTGGGTTTTCCAGGACACTGATAATTTATTATACTTTTATTCCTGAACCAAAGATGATTCCACTACATTTAAATATTATTTTATTTTTATGTTTGTATGTATTCTTGCACTTTAGATAACATCAATTTAGAAAAAATATATACCTACCACTAGATCAAAAATCTCAGTTTTTGGTTCAGAAAATCAGGCCACTAGATTTATATAGCAGTTGCAAATAGTATTAGGAAATGGTTACAGACCACTGATTAACAACTTGAGTCTCCAAAAATAGGACCCACTGATATGGGTTAGCAAAAAGATAAGTGACCATAAATCTGCTATGTACACTCAAAAAGAGGTAATTTACTAAGAAATAGAACACTCTCATGGACACAAGACCAAGTATATGAGTCCTTGATCATTCAAACAGACAGAACAATGACTGAAAAGGATATGGCCCTGAAGGGGTCCAAAGACAAAAAGTAAATAATACAGAAGAGGAATTCTAGGAAAGGTTTTCAGTGGAACGCCAACGAAAAGGATGCTGCATTCTTGCTGTACTCCTATCTTTCTAATAGGCTAATGAGCCTCAGAGTTCCTTTGTTTAACCAGTTATGAGTCAGTCTAAACAATGGTGTTAAGAAAGGCAAAAACCTATAAGATCCAACAAGGACTGCACATAATTCTGTGAGTCTATACTGACATCTTTCAGTTGCTACACCATGGTTGCTAGTACTCATACTAAGACTGATCCTTCACATCTGAAATTTACCAGTGAAGTTATATTTTATGGTGATTTGCCTTGAATGTATTTTTTGGATAAAAATAGATGAAAGAGAAAAAGTTAAATGCTACATTTTGGGTTTTATCCCTAATCAAACTGAATTTTGGTACCATAATTTTTTCTAGATTTGATTAAGGTTCATTAATGAACTTTTTCTATTAGGAACTTTTTCTTGACAAATATTAGTCAACCTTCCCAGAGTGAGATCCAACTCTCAAAGCTTTGGAGCAGGTATCTATTATGTCTTTTACTGTTATATCTTATGATAAGTCCATTCCCTTTTCACATTAGAATTAAAGCATTGGGTAAGAATCAAGTTTATTTTCTCAGTGCTAAGCTTACAAGATTGTTGTAAGGATTCAGTTAAGGGATCCATGTGGCCCTCACAAAGCTACTGGCACACGGTAAACACTTGAGAAAGTTTAGTTGTTATATCACTGTTACTATGATCCAACCTACTCTCTGTTATACTATCTTTCAATTTACCTTTTTTTGTTTTCAATCTAATCTCTTTTTCTAGACCTCCTTTATTACCAAAGGGTATTGATCAGTGTAACAGCTGACCAAGGTGGTGGGTGTGACCAAAGGCAATTTAAAGAAATACAGTTCAACAAGCTTACTCAGGAACTGAAACCTGGGATCCTGTTTCACACATGGTCATGGACAGACTCCAAATTATTCTCTTGGAATAATGATTTCCATTTGGGATTCAAGGTTGAAACATATTGTCAGTATCAGTACTTTTTCTAGCCTGATTTTTAATTGGTGAGAAAAACTCATTTTCACATCCCTCTTGTGTGCTGCTAAGTCACTTCAGTCGTGTCCCATTCTGTGCGACCCCATAGACGGCAGCCCACCAGGCTCCCCCGTCCCTGGGATTCTCCAGGCAAGAACACTGGAGTGGGTTGCCATTTCCTTTTCCAATGCATGAAAGTGAAAAGTGAAAGTGAAGTCGCTCAGTCGTGTCCAACTCTTAGCGACCCCATGGACTGCAGCCCACCAGGCTCCTCCATCCATGGGATTTTCCAGGCAAGAGTACTGGAGTGGGGTGCCATCGCCTTCTCCATCTTGTGTGCTAATGCCCCACTTAGAGATAGAGGTTGCTACTTCTAGATGTGATAATCTTAAAAAAAAAAATGTATTCTTTTTCTGCAGCACCTGTCTTAAACCTGTAAGAGGATTTCTGGCCATAGTGTTAGCAAACCAAGATGATAGCCTGGGAAAAGCAATCTATAGCCCCACCTCTGTCTTGTCTGTGGACTAGGCAGTGATTACTTACACCTCTTGTGGTCGAGCATTACATGGCAGTTTATGTGTGCTTACAGGAGGTTATGTCAGCTTGTCTTTGGGGGACATTAACCTTTTTGGTGAGGATGAGAAGGAAGAATTGTAAGAAGCAGTGCACTGGGTTCAGTCAACCTTATTTAAGGAAATGTGATATGAACATATTTCCTTAATAGTGATAAACATGACAGATATTTTTACCACCTTAGTTACTCTAGAAAAAATATACAAGATATCACAAAAGGAGGGATACTTTTTAACTTATAGTAAATAAGGAGATTCTTCAATTTTTTAAAAAAAAGTACAGAATTTAAATATATGCCAATAGATGGAAATTATTATTTTATCTGTTATACCATTTTATGTATATGTAGCAATCCAAATTAATACAAATGACATCCATAGGTATGAATACTTCCTGAAATTCTCTTCTCAACTTGAAATCCTTTGTACAGTTAGAGAAATGTGTCCTATTTCAGTAAACTAAAGATCATATGTGGTATGTTGAGTTTCTTTAAATTCACTATGTTTTCTGGCTCCATAAATTCTACCCAGATTCCACCTGCTCATTGCCACTTTCCTGATAAAAAGACATCTGTAGCGTTCAACTGTCTACAGGAAAAAATATTCAATTCGGTAATGCATAATCAGTCTTTTCATAAATTAAACTCTACACAGTCTGGCCTCAAACACTTTCTGCTACCCCACTATGAATTTTCATTGCTTGCATCCAGTCTTCTCACTCATTGTTGTTGGATTCTGTTCTCTGCCTTCTATTCTCTTCTTCCAATGTATGCCAGATATATAAGTGAAATCAAACCAAATCTAAAATACAAACCAACGACATTTTCTCTGTTTTTCTTCTATGTAGCCCTGTGATTGTTTCTTCCTGTTCCATGCATTCCTGCATCTTCTGAAATCAAGCAAGTTATATCTGGAATTGTAGTGGTTTTAAAATTATTTGATACTCATCCCTTCAAAAGTTAAAGTCTAATCCCTTTTTCTTAAATGTGAGCTCTTTTTAATGACTAGTCAATAGAATATTGCAGAAGTGACAGAATGCAACTTCAAGATTAGAACATTAAGAGCTTTCTCCTTGCCCTTTGCTTTGTGTCTTGTGCTCTGGAAGAAAAAGCCAACTGCCATGTCATGAAGATAATCAACTCCAAGGCAAGATCCATGTGGAGAGAAACTGAAGCCTTCTACCAACATCCAGTAAGGCTGAACTGGGACCTCTCAGCAAAAGCCATGAGAGTGAGCCTTATTAAAAGTCAATTTTTCAATCTTAGTCAAGATAACTGTCTCCCATCAACATCTTGATAGAAATATTTTAACTAACCTATAGAAATTATGAGATAATTAATAAATATGTATTGTTATAAGCCACTGTTCACATTTCTGGATTGTACACTATTCATGTTTCTTGTTATTTTAAGAACAGGTCAGAATTAAAAACAGGATACTGAGAAGACTGAAATATTGCAAAAAATAGAAAAAATTAATAATTTTTTGTTTTTTTCCCTTTCCCTTTTCTCTTCCTCTGGGGGACTGAGCCAGTCAGTCCACTCTAAAGGAAATCAGACCTGAATATTTATTGGAAGGACTGATACTGAAGCTGAAACTCCAGTAATTTGGCCACCTGATGTGAAGAATTGACTCATTTGAAAAGATCCTGATGCTGGGAAAGACTGAAGGCAGGAGGAGAAGGGGATGACAGAGGATGAGATGGTTGGATGGCATCACCGACTCAATGGACATGAGTTTGAGTAAGCTCTGGGAGTTGATGATGGACAGGGAAGCCTGGAGTGCTGCAGTCCATGGAGGTGCAAACAGTTGGACACGACTGAGCCACTGAAGTGAACTGACTGGGGGATTGGAGGTTACTTTTAGTATGAAAGAAAATGAAGTCTATAAATTGCAGACTTTAAAATATTGGTTATGATAGTCCTTGTTCTATTCCATTGAGTTGGGGCCTGATCAAGCAACTTAGTATAATAAATTTAACATGTGAGAGTCTGATCCCTCTCAAATAAATCTATTGTCCTTTCTTCCCCAACCACTGGGTCCACTATTTCCTGGCTTGGGATGGTCTACTTTCTTCTCAGATCTCAATTAAAGATATTTTCAGGTCTGAACTCTTTGACAAAGCCTTCTGTGATGATCCTTGCCATCACAAAGCAACATTTCCATCTTGTGAACTTTACATACAACACTTTGCTTGCACATTTTTTTCACTTACTCTTTTTATTCCTGTTTGAGTAAATGTCCTATCACTATGCCATATTTATCATCCTACCATCGTTCCCAGGCCTCCAGGACTCAGTAGAGGTGTGTTGGGCATAGTTCATTTTACACAGAAATGATAACAAATGATTCTTGAGTCAGTGTTACTTGTTCATACTGTCATTTCTATGCAACAAATACTGATGTGCTTTTAATGGACTGAGATGATCACTATTTTTTTTTTAACTCCAACTTGCAGAGATCCCAAATGTGAAACATTTTCAGGTGACAATATTGTTAGTATTTATAAATAAAATGAATGACTGTCTAATAGCACCACCATGCTTTAGCATAAGAACGGAAAGATAAAAGCCAAAAATGGCCCTCTCCATGGAACAGTAAGAGGTACAGAGATGAAGAACAACTTTGGTTCAAAAGATATTTTAAGAGCTTGTGTTACATGTCAATTACAGTTCAATATAAAGGGAAAAAATTTAAAATAATATAAGCAGATATTAAAAAGAGTTCATGTAGATTTCTATAGTCTGATCTATAACTGACTCCTGCCATCATGAAGAATTGACACTTGATTTAAACAAAACATTCCTGATGGTTACATTATCTTTTACTGAAAATGAGAAAAATGTTTTACCACATACCACCAGGTTTCCAATGACCATGACCATCATGAAGACAGTAAGGCACATGGTTTGACCGGCGACCTCCATGCAGTCCCACATGGTCTCTATCCACTCTCCACACAGCACCCGGAACACAATCAGGAAGGAGTGGAAGAAGTCATGCATGTGCCAGCGAGGGAGTTCACAATCATTGGAAATCTTGCAGACACATTCTTTGTAGCTCTTACCAAAGAGCTGCATGCCGACCACGGCAAAAATGAAGACGATGATGGCCAACACCAGGGTGAGGTTACCCAGAGCCCCTACAGAATTGCCGATGATTTTAATTAGCATATTCAGGGTGGGCCAGGATTTTGCCAACTTGAAAACTCTAAGCTGAAAACAGAAACAAGGTCATTACTGCTCTGCATTTGGAAGAATCTGTATATTTGTTTATAGGGAAAATCTACAGTGTCTCAGTTTTAGGTGATGGGTTATTTGTGTGCCAAACTATTGTCTATATTCTTCATTTTGAAATAGTATATATTGTAAATAAAATAAGAATACAGTTCTTTTTTAATTGGTATTTAAATTCCATAATCTTACATAAGCATTTATACTATTCTTTTTGTTTTTCTGTAAGGAGCTGAAATACCTAAAATTAATGGTGATTCATTAGCAGAAACTGCTTCAGAGAAGTAGAGGCTATAATAGAGGCTCTCATTATTTAAAAGCCCAAAATGGGTATATTTTTCAGTGTACTTGAAATATCATGCTGAAATGCACAAGTGTAAACAACATTAACACTTAAATTAGGTAAGATACAAGGGAAAAACCAACTAATTTCTTTAAATCTTAGACTACTTTGACCTTTAGCGTGTTGTAATATTAGGCTATATTTTAAAGGAGATTTATTATATTCAAATAAGAAATACTTGGACTTGAATAAAAAGCTGTATTTTGTCAACCTTTATGTCTTCAGTGATTTAATTAATCAACTCATTATAGTGCATAAATGGCTTGCCACCACTATGCCTGACACATTGGTTATATTAGCTCATAGAAGCCTCTAGAGTACCATTTACCATTAAACAGCATCAGCATTTTATTTCTGATGCTTCAGTAAATGTCAGGCTAAGAGTAGTGCATTATTTAATGGCAACTAAGTGACCCAAAGGAGCAAAGATAAGAACCAAAAATTTTAATTTATTCCCAGAGAATAATTAATGCAAAACAGCCTGATATACTAAGCAAGACAATA
Organism: Bos javanicus; assembly: GCF_032452875.1. Taxonomy (NCBI): domain Eukaryota; kingdom Metazoa; phylum Chordata; class Mammalia; order Artiodactyla; family Bovidae; genus Bos; species Bos javanicus. The sequence goes on from NC_083869.1 coordinate 31,004,570, forward strand.
GTGATATTATGCTTAATACCTTCCTAAACTGCATCACATTATCATAAAGACCTACTAAGCTTTTAAAAAGTAGTTGCCCATTTTCACTTGTTATATAATCACTCCTAATTTTTTTTTTTAATCCTTCTAGCTTCAAATTAGATCCACAGCTAAAGACTAGGAAAGGAAATCACAGCTCTAAGGATCTTAACATGTTTGAAAATAGTAAGTTTAAAAATAAAATAAAATTAAAAAAAATAAAAAATAAAAATAAAAATTGAAAAAAAAATGAAAATAATAAGGAAATTTCTAAATAGACTTGATCACAAATTCTTGAAACTAATCACCATTTAGGTAGGTTGCCTATAGGAATCTATCTTTACCACCAAATACAATGTCTGTTGTTTGAAAATAAATCACAAAATGTTGGAGCCAACTCAAATATACAGCACAATAAAACATATCAAATTTTAAATGGAAATGGGTCAAGTGATATTTTGTCTTTTAATTTAAAAAGAGGCCTAAACTTATTAAATATAAATAACAAATGAAAAAGCCTTTCCTTAAAATTAAAATATTATACAGGCAACTTTTCTTAGAGAGTGGATTTGGTGACTTCCTGCCTGGCTAAAGGCACAGATGAATAGAAGCTCTGTCGTCTTCTCTGTGCACTCTACCCAGTCCCGAGTCTTGTATGGGGGCAAAGTGGGCAACTCCATAATCTCTTAGCCTCTGGTAGAAACTGGAGCCCATCCAAAGCCCCAGTCAAGCCCCTTATTATGTTTAAGCAAACCCCATATACCTGAGAGGTATGTATTGTTTTGTTTAATTTGATTTAGGATTATGTATGACCTCCATTTTCTCTCTTCCCATTAGCCTTGACATTCAATTACTAAGGAGAGAATTATTGGCTGTTCATTTGAATTAAACTTAATCTGTGCATTAAAACTGTAATGAAGAAGAAACTACCATCTGCTTTGTTAGAAATATATTCAAACAAAATTAAAGCTATGGGAAATCTTTCAATTTTTACAAGAAAAGGGTGACTACTAATTAAATTATTTATAAAAATATTGTGGTTACTCTCAGTTAATTTACCAGTCGAAATGATCGGAGAACTGACAGTCCTTCCACATTTGCCAAACCAAGTTCCATTAAACTAAGGCTCACAATTAAACCATCAAAAATATTCCAGCCTTCTTGAAAGTAATAATATGGATCCATGGCAATTATCTTGAGAAACATTTCTGCTGTGAAGATCCCAGTGAAGACCTAAGTGAGAAATGTTTATTACATGAGTGATGACTCTTGAAAGCATAAATAACTATTAAGCAATTTAATTTAATCCCAACAAATCACAATTTAGTTCTGAGTTTTAAAAATTGATTTAGACCCAGGAAATTAGTATCCTCAAATGGTTTGTATTCAAGTTGATATTTAATTTTTTACTAAAGTCAAGGTTTATCAAGTGATGAAGAATATAAGAATTAAGACAGACAGTAAAACTAATATTCTCACTTTTATATTCTTAAGTGAAAGGTTCAGGTTACTCATTGCAGTCAACACCCTGACTTTTCCTCTGATCTCCCTAGCTTTCCAAAAACTCACCAAATGATTACCTATTAGGGCATTCTAACCCTAGAACCAGATTGACTGGCTTAGAAATGGTTCTGTAATTCCAACCAGGCTGATGGTATTCAATACTTGGGCTTGTGTTAGAAATACTAGTTAAGAGGCATACTCCTTCTGCTTAATGAGTGGTGTCAGTAGGATAGAAGTTGGTAGAACACTACCCTCAAAAGAATATCCAGCCAGAGATGAAAGAAACATACTGGGAAAAGGCTGGCAAGAAGCTAACTCCCAATGACATTGATTGGGAATTTGAATCTAGACAGATTAAAACCTGGAGCTATGCCCAAATGGACTTTAGTTACTTGAAGTAATGAATTATTTTTTTAAATTTATTTTGCTTATTTTTGCTTAAGCTCATTTGAGCTGTTTCCTAATACTCATCTCCATAAAGCTTATTTTATCCCTTGCTCACTTTTTTATAGATAATGTTGAGGTGATTCCTACATATGTGAAAAAATTTGGACTAGGTACCATTATTGTCCTTTCCTAAAGTTCTGTGATTTTGGGGCACAGCCTAAAACAGTCTCTGAAATATCTTTTAGAGTCTCTGTTACAGTATTTAGAGCTTTCATTGCTCTGTCAATTTCTCATGGGTATAGATCCCCTCACTGTAAATGCAGACATTCATAGTATCTACCTGAGGACTGACTTTGTGGGTACCTAGAAAGAGGGATTTTATGTAAACCATTTAGCACAATGCCTGGTACAAAACAAGAGGTCAGCATATATATTGTAACTTTATCAGTTAAGACCTATCTGGTTATAACAGAACAATAATGGTTACTTCAGAGTCTAAAAATATTGTGTATCATCCTTCAGAATATATCATTTACTATCTATATAGAACCTGTCTATATGTTCATTTATCAAGGTGGGAGGTTCATGAGAACTTAATAAACCTGTTACATTGATATCAATATATTTTTGTTACCTGAATTTATTCATTTTGACTTTCATTTCTATCACTCTACCATGTAGCCATGAATGTTAGTATAGAATTTTAGGTTAAAAAATATGCAAAACTTAATAACCTCAGATATGCAGATGACACCACCCTTATGGCAGAAAGTAAAGAGGCACTAAAGAGCTTCTTGGTGAAAGTGAAAGAGGAGAGTTAAAAAGTTGGCTTAAAGCTCAACATTCAGAAAACGAAGATCATGGCATCCGGTCCCATCACTTCATGGGAAATAGATGGGGAAACAGTGGAAACAGTATCAGACTTTATTTTTTTGGGGGGCTCCAAAATAACTAGAGATGGTGACTGCAGCCATGAAATTAAAAGACACTTACTCCTTGGAAGAAAAGTTATGACCAACCTAGATAGCATATTCAAAAGCAGAGGCATTATTTTGCCAACAAAGGTCCATCTAGTCAAGGCTATGGTTTTTCCAGTGGTCATGTTGGATGCGAGAGTTGGACTGTGAAGAAAGCTGAGCGCTGAAGAATTGATGCTTTTGAAGTGTGGTGTTGGAGAAGACCCTTGAGAGTCCCTTGGACTGCAAGGAGATCCAACCAGTCCATTCTGAAGGAGATCAGCCCTGGGTGTTCTTTGGAAGGAATGATGCTAAAGCTGAAACTCCAGTACTTTGGCCACCTCATGCGAAGAGTTGACTCATTGGAAAAGACTCTGATGCTGGGAGAGATTGGGGGCAGGAGGAGAAGGGGATGACAGAGGATGAGATGGCGGGATGACAGAGGATGAGATGGCTGGATGGCATCCCCGACTCGATGGACGTGAGTTTGAGTGAACTCCGGGAGATGGTGATGGACCAGGGAGGCCTGGCATGCTGCGATTCATGGGGTCACAAAGAGTTGGACACTACTGAGCGACTGAACTGAACTGAACTGAACTGAATCATTTATAAATTCCTAAAATGTATAGGAAAAATTCAAACAGAAATAATAACCTCTATATGATGTTTCTTCCTTTAAAAATCCATTTTCAGGTATGAGCAGATATTTCAAAATTATCTGACTTAATATGTTTGACAAATGTAAACATGTCTGAAAGAGTCTATTCTAAATACCTGAGGAACACATCAGCATTTTACCATAGATCTATGTCCCCTGTAATTCATAATGATCTTTTTAATGAATGGGCAATTTATATTTAATTCTAAGTCAAACTATAAATAAAATCTTTGACTCTTTTCTACTGCTTAAATGAAGCAATATAATTTGTTATAAAAAAGTAATGCTGAACTTTTGTTGCCCAAGTAAATATGGCCAGTTAATTCATATTTAATTTGAGAGTGATATGTGAAATTCATTAAAGTAACCATAAACTCTTTCAATGAGCAGAGTAATCCTCAGTGAGCCTTACCAGGTTCCCAACTGACAGCACACTGCTAAACTGCTCCGTCATGGGATAGTGCTCCATGGCCATGAAGAGGGTGTTTAAGACAATGCAGATGGTGATGGCCAGGTCAACAAAAGGGTCCATCACAACCAGGTTGACAACATGTTTCACCTTTAACCATGGCTTACAGCAGTCCCAAATCAAACACATGTTAGCAAATTTATACCAGCACGGTGGGCATTTCTGTCTGGATTCTTCAAGTTCTGGAAGAAAACAGAATACTTATGAAAACTGCTTTCTCCCTTTCAAGAAGCCTTTGGTTTAAATTGAAAGTGACTCTTAAAAAATTCTGAAGTTGTTAAAAGGCATTATAGGTTAATTTGATGGTTGAGCAGGAAAGCAGTGATAGACTAGCTGTCATAAAAAATGTGGAAGGGCTAGTAAACTTTACAAATGTGTCTTAGTTAAAAATGGTTTCCAAGATTCTATCTATAACATTAAACTATCTGATAATTATCTTCAAGGCTATCATAAATTAATGGGTAGGACTTGCGTTGAGTATACTTAAACGTCATCTATGTTCCAGATAGAGCACTTATATTATGAAAGACTGTCTCTCAGGAGAAGTCTTTAAAATCTTTATTAGTCATGATGAATTTCAGTTTCCTGGATTAGATGTGTTTTTTGGGGTATTTTAATGAAAGAGTTTTGTTAGTATCACCAATCTTAAAAGTTTCTGGTTAAACCTAATTTGATATAGTATTATATATTAAACTTAGCAAGACTCTTTTTTTCCTCCACATTTCTTGATTTAACTGGATGACACAAAAGAAAAGGAAATATCCACCCTAAGAAAGTGAGATCCTCGCTGTTTCACAAAATGTGACTGATGCACTACTGGTAAAATGCAAGAGGATCTTAGATGGAACATATGTATAATCAATACATTTTCATGAAATGCATTTATTTTAATGTGTTAAAATAACAATCACACCAAACCTATGATAAAAGATTTCATATAAAAACACATTTACTTAAGAAAATAGTATAATGATTTCAAAAAAGAATTTCAACTAAATAATAGAGAAAAGACAGAAATGCACAGATCTTTAAGGTGATGCTCAAAATACATAAAAAGTAAATATTTGCAAAGAATTTGGGAGAAGTAGAAAGTGGGAAATTATCTACTATTTTTCTTTGGTATATTTATCTCAATCAGTTATTGAGTGAGAAAAGGATGCAGTTGTTGTTTTCTGCCAATATTACACTCTATCACTTGCTCAGCCAAATGTGAGACCTGATTAGCACTATAATTGAGGAAAAAATTCTTTGTTCATCAATAGCATAACTGACTCTGGTTGGTCAATTTAGTATTCTTACTGTGGCAACTGTAATATCTCTCCAAATCTGGGACAGTTTACTAGGAATTAAACTTTTTAAGGAATTCATACAATGGACAAACACTACCATAGGTAGTGGTTTTTGCTTTGCTGATAAACATTTACTACTAATTTTATAAAGTTTGTTAGTTCACTAAAGTAAATTAATTTCCTGATTATTCTTCACAGAATTTCATTAGAAGCAGATTCTTCAATTGTGTCCTTAGATACTGAAATACTTTAGGTACCCAATTTATTTCCATTTCTCTTCATATGTAATTTTCTAAACAATAAAGAATAGTTAAGTTGTAAATCAGAAGAAAACGTATAGTTTTTATGTGTTGTTTTATAGATGCTTTTAAGACTCCCAAATAAACTCATATTTATACTGAAGATAAAAGGACAATATCATTTACAGTAAATAACTAAAGAGAACTGAAAAAAATCTCTTTCCTTATGTACAGTCAGCATAAGTATTTTTTAAAATGCTACTTGCAGTTTAGTAGATAAAGAGAAGCAAACAGAAAAAAATAAGAGAAAAGGTCAAAAGGGAAAACACAGCCAGTGTTGCTCATCTTGACACCAGGAAGAAGTGGAGCCGAGTTGTTAAGTTCTAAAATAAAATCATTCAATTATTCATGCCAAAAAGAAAAAAGAATTATTACACTTTGAAACAAAACAAAGCACTCAGGAGAGAACTACAGCCACGTCTCCATCATCCTGGGTGGGTTATCCACACTGAGACGCATTTACAGCTCAGTTTATGTCTTTCTGGCTTCCCTCAACTCCCCAGTGCTTCCTCCTCACCTCCCACCAGTCCTCCCAAAGATGTGCCCAGGAAATATTTCCATGTGGTTTTTGCATTTTAAAAACCTGAAAAGGAAACAATTCATTTCTGTGTGTCTCCTACAGTGTCATTAAGTAGGAGCCTATTCATTACCCTGGACAATGGAAATTGAGCTGTAGTTCAAAAGAAGGAAAACAAAAGCTGTCAGCATGGGTCAACAAGCCTGGTTGAAAAAAGCAAAGGTGAACTAAAACACGATTAGACTTAGAAGAAAGGATCCCCAAATAAACAGATTATGTCAACCTAAGACACTTTCCCACCATTATCAGGAACCAAAAAGGACTATATTAAAGACACTTCTAGTTGCCTGTGTGCACTATGTAGCTAACAACCAGCCTTGATTAATGCCAGATTCAAAGTGGTTAGATATAACTGAATAAAGAAAAGTATGCTTTGCATTCTATACAACCAATGAAAAATAGAATGAAAACTCAGCCATGTTCTTCGCAAAAAGATCAAGCTAAAAGCTCTGCAGATATTAAAGCCAAACACTCAGTCTCCTGCTTCCTAAGTTACTCTTATCTCTAGGACATCATTTCACTCTAAGCAATTCCATGAGACACATATTCATGGAGGGCGATATGGGAATGTGTGCGTTCATTTTTAACTCTGTATCTTAGTGGATAAGTTCAATTTTGTGGTGGTGGCTTGATGTTTTTAAGTAACTTCTTAGGTTAATTCAAACTTAATGCCATCAGTAGTGCAAATTAGTGTTAATTAAGACTTACCCTGTCTCCTTCTCTACTTCTTGCTTTAGGGAGCAGACATGCTGCTGACATCGGTAGCAGAACCACTGGCAGCTTCCTCTCAGTGGTTTTGCTATGGCAAGGAGCAGAAGACCAGAGAATCTTCAAAAGATTTACCTGGAGGGACAGGGAGGAGCAAGCTACTGGCAGCTGGGGGGGAAGAGGGAGTGCAAGCTAACGCAGGCGAGGTTGGGGAAGAACGTACTGAGTTTAATATCCCATAGGAATCAGTGAAAAGATTTCTGATACTGCATTAGGACATTACGAATGTTGGGACTGTAGTAACTGACATGGCTGTGATATATATGGCCATCTACATTGTGAGATTTTCCTGGCTATGACTCTCAGGTTTTGGGTATTGATATTAAATATCATGGGATCTTTGCATTCAGACTGGAAAATAATTATTCCAATAATCTATACAGTATTAAGAGAAACTGGAACTAACAGAGAAACACGCGCACATGCTTGTGTTCTCTCTTTCTCATTCTCCATCTTTCTTTTTCCTTCCACACATCTACACACACACACACACACACACACACACTTGGGAGGGGAAGGAAAGGGAGGGTTATAAAGTGAAAGGGAGAGAAGGGCAAAGGAGAGCAGGGAGGATGATAGAATACATTTTATATGAAAGTATTTTCCAAGGTGAAATTGATAGCTGATGTTTGAATTCATTAACAGCACAGAAAGGCATAAACATGTGCATTAACAAAACAATGATAAAGCAATCAATAATACTAGTTATTGACTGCCTTCTACATGCCAGAAACATAGGTGTTTTATGGATGAGGTCTTATTTAGTCTTTACAACAGTGTTATTCTAAACATCATTATCAATACTTTACTGATGAACTACAGAGCCACATATAGACACAGAGCCAATAACCGATCACAAATCAAGCTGTCCCCAAATTCTTTATTTTGGAATTATAACATCCAGACCTCTTAACAATATATTAATTACTCATATATAATCAGGAACTAAAGAAAAAGCTGAGATATTATTAAACTCTGATCAGAGAGAGAGGCAAAAGTAGTTTTACAAAATTTTGAAAACTTGGCTTCAAAGTAGTTAATATTAAACCCTAATTTCCATTTTTTTTTCATTTATACTTCTGGTTAAATCAAATGAGCTTATAGCTAGAGTCTCAAGCAGTTAATACAATTCAACTGTGTTAGCATCACTATAAAAATAAACATTTATCATTACATTCCTTTTAATGTCATGCACATGACAAACGTCAACAGTTTAGGAACTTAATCTACCAAGGTTATATTCCAGGTATACCTTGAGTTTGCAGTAGCTTCCTGGAGGCTAAATGTAAAAATCTATATGAGACAACAGAATCCATGTATTGCATGTAGATTTTACTTTTATTTAGTAAAAGGAATAATAATATTGTGGTATCAATTCAGGAAGAATTTAACTCTTAGAATTTATGAAAGTTTTTATCACCATTACCAAAGCACCACCAAGTAACTGTGCTGTAAGACTTCTGACATACCTTCCATGGTGTTGGTCAAAATACTAGCCATACTCATTGCTCTTTGCCTTGCTGTAGGATCTTCCAAAAGATCCATGGAAACATGATAAGAACTGGACCGTCTCTTTCTTATTTCTGTTTCAGTAGTTGTGCCCTAAAAAAAAAATTTCATATGAAATAACTATTATTTTTAAAGGGCAGCAAAACCCAAAGTGTTCCCACAATAGGTGTTATTTAGCTAAATATTCACTGTGCTTTGTCAGATGTAAACAGCTCACTAAGGCATTGCTAGAATCATTGTTCTTGGGAAGGGTTTGAAAGCCCATCATATTCTCAGAATTCAGGGATGCCTGGGTTTGTGATCAAGCTGGACTTTTCTAATTCCTCCATCTTGGGGCTTTGGGCTGGAGGGATCCTGCTTCAGGATAGAACATTTTAGCATTTTAGTCAATCCTATCTAGAGCTTCAAACTGAAACATATTACTCCTTGATTTACTCACATGTTATTAGATCCTTATATATATTCATGTGGTTTAATGAACAAAAAGAACTTTACAGGTTTCCCTAATATGCATCAGTAGTAGCTCTCCTAAAGTGTGAATTCCATATTAAAATGCTTCTGTTCATTATGGACAGGTACAGATACAGGGCTGCACATATGATTTTGTATAGAGCAGATGGGACGAGATGACCTTTAAGCACCCCCACTTTTTTACCTTCACACTTTGCCTTTCCCTGATGAGGCTAAATATTTTCAATTCCAAGAGACAACTTTTTTATTTAAAAAGCTTTTTTTCAGAGAGGAGTTACTTTTTTCTAATGAATTTTACTTTTCTTTCATGGTAAAATTAATTTTAGGGTGACCTAAATGAATGTTCATCCTCATTAATGACAATCCTATTAATGGAGTGGAAATTCTGCTTTTGACTATGTATGTATTAGAGGTAACAAGGTTAATAAAATAATGTTGATTACTGATAGCATAATAAAGTAGGTGAACAGTACTCATATTGCTATATAAATAAGGAAAATCCTCAGAGGAATAAAAGTGACTTCTTCTTTATTATTAGCACTCAGACTTGCATTAGAAATGCTTGAGTCTTGCCCCGGTTTTCTCCTGTGATCACTAACTTCATTGTTTGAACTCTTGAAGTAGGAATACATTTCTGCCCATATTGAAATTCTGGTGAGTTTTTTTTGGAATAGAAAAGAATCAATTCATTATATCATTGCTAAAAATCAAAGATCCCCCATTATTATATCTTGCCTTAAATTAGAGTTTCAATGCCAAGGATGGGTTCTCTTTTAAGTGTAAGATAAAGTTATAAAATTTAGTTTAATTATTATTTAGTTAATTATTAAGAATGCAACATCCTATTAATGTTGCATCAGAACTGAAAATATTTTGCCTCATCAGAGAAAGTCAAAGTTTGGAGGAAAAAAATGGGGTCACTTAAAGGCCATCTGGTCCCTTCTGCTCTATACAAAATCATGTATGTTATCTGATATTTGTCTAATTTTTAGTGCTAGATTTCAAACTCTGTAATGATACTACCAAGGAAATTATTTCTTAAATTAAATTGCTTCAATTGAATTAATGTGAAAATGCAGGATATTGTGTGCTCTGGAAGGTAGCATTTGCCCACAGCTGTTTATTTTCTGTTTCTCTCTGCAGTCTTGCAAAGCCACAGATTTGGTCTGCCTCTGCAGCTCCTGCTATACAATGCTGCAGTGCCCTGCCTCACAGCACTTGATTGCAACACTGAAGGATGGACACCAGGCAGCAGGAAACAGATACTAAACTAGGCTTTGTTTAAACTGCCCAAATTTACCTGCAGAGATTTATTCCACCCTCTGTGATAGGACAGGAGTGATAATTACTGATAAACACTAAATATTTTCTGATGGACTGAAATTCTCTTGCATTTATGTAAAGAAGTTGTAGATTTATTTTTGTGTTCCCAATTAGCATTTATCAAGATCAGAAATACTCATACTTCATTATGTATAAGAACCATGTGGGATGCTTGTCAAGAAAGAAGAAATCACTGATTCCTGGCCTTTTGGTCTGGGTCTGAGTAAATCTGAGTGGGCCCAAAAGTCTTCATTTCTTTCTTTAAACCACTTTTGTGAAGTATTATCAACATGTAAAAAGCTATGTATACTTCACGCTCACAACTTGATGAGTTTAAGGATAAGTATATACCTGTGAACCATCACCATTATCAGTTCATAAACATTTCCATCACCTTCCAGTTTCCTTTCACTGCTTTATCATTGTTACTGTTGCTATTTGGGTTGAGAAGACAGCATAAGATCTATCTTCTTAGCAAATTTTAAGTTTACAATTCAGTATTCGTAGCTCTAGGCACTATGCCATACAGTAGATCTCCAGAACTTATTTATCTTGCATAACTGAAACGCTGGACCCTTTGGTTATCAAACTCAGAGAAACAGAGGAGAATGGTGGCTGCCAGGGGTGTAGGGAGGGGGAAATGAAGAATCTCCATTTTAAGAAGTATCCCAGGGAACTCTGAGGCAAGTAGTCTGATGACGAAATATATTTTGAGAAACATTGGGTAAAAATGAAAATGTTTGTTTCCTTAATCATCTCTTCTTTTCCATTTAAGAAAATTTAAAGAAAATTAATGGGAGGTAATATTGCAATATGGATAGAATGTAGGTTCAGTAGCCAGCATATATAGGGTCAAATCCTAGCTCCATCATGCACAGGCTTCAGTTTCCTCTCTGTAAAATGGAGGTAATATTAATAACTATGATAAAGCATTATTGCGAGGACTAAATGAATTAATACAAGTAAAGTGTTCTGGACACTGTCTGGTACATAGTTAGGCATGATTATTTTTTAAGAGAAGTTGATATTCCTTTTGCATTTTTCCAGACTTTTTCACAATAAAGTTCTATTTTTATTCATGATTTGATCTGATTCTAGGATACTTGAATATTTCTCTGGGAGAAGTGGTGGGGAGAGGCCAGGCAAAAAAAGTAAAGATGATCAATGGCTGTTTCTATAATCCAAGGTAAGAAGTTCTTCTATTTGGTGACTGAAAGCTGACTCCATATTATTTTAATGTGACTGACATAGCTTATCCAACTATAATGAGTAAAATTTGGCAAAAAAAAAAATCATACAAAGAAGACTTAATATGATTTGGTAAACTATAAAGTACAACCAAATTGCTAGAATTTTTTATACTGGCAAATGAAATCTTAAATCTTATTTAATTCCAAAGTTAAAAAGCACTTATGTTTTACAAAGGAAATGTCAATAATATATCCCAGTGTCTTGTATTTAATGAAACTAAATTCCACTAAGTTCTGTATGCATGATTTCTGGCCATTATGTTTATTAAAAAACTCAGGACAGTAATATAAAAATTGAAATCTGCTCTAACAGTTATAACACATGACTTTACCAGGCACTTCGAGTGGCTCCTTTACCATATAAATGTACGATGGTCATTTGATTGGGTGCTAAAATGTTATAGCACCTTGACCTGCCAAGAGGAAGAACATTGCATTGCAGAATTTAGATACATTTAGTAATACTATCTACTTCAAGTGTAAGTATCAAGTTCTTCTTTTAAAGGATTAGAAATAACAAGATGCTTAAGATGGGTATTTATATCATTTCTTGCATTTATTTTGCTTATATTAATTACAAATAATGCATGATAAATTGTTGCTATATTTTTGGCAAGTTTGATACTGTAGTAATAATGATGGAGGACTTCTCATTATAGTCTATGAGATTCAACCTATTTTTTAATTCATTTGTAGAAAAGTCTGAAAGGAACAATTTGACAAAGTAAGTTCATAACTTGACTGAACTGACCCTTGGCCTTTGAAGAGTAGACTCACTAAAACTCATAAAGGTGGAAATAGAAAACCATTCCTGCCTGCGCCAGCCACACCTCCCTTCCCAACAGCTGCAGGTTTCACTGGTCTCACCTCTGGTAGGAGCTGCCCAGCAGGAGATGTGAGGGCAGAAGGGCCCCCAACCAGGGAGACCACTCCGTTGCAGTCCACAGCGCTGTGCATCTTCCCGTTCATGGGCAGAATGGGGAGCACCCTGGAGGCACGGCTGGCCTGGCTGACGTTGCTGTGGCGCCGCTCCCCATGTCTGTGCGGCACAAACAGAGAGTCTCTTCTGCTGTCATTGTCCTCAAAGGTGCTGTGCTCATCATCCGCAAAATCATTCTCAGAGCCAATATCCTTGGCTCGGCCTCTGAAGCTGAAAAGGCTCGCCCTACTGTTGCGTCTTGGAGAGAACAGGGAGCCACGGATGCTCAATAAAGACTATCAACAACAAGGAAGGATACAAAAACAGATGAACAGCATTAAGTGTTCTGGAAAATATGAGCCAGGACTCATCATTTCATAGTGCTGACTTACCTAAGATAAGCCATTGGATGGGTGTGATCAAGGGCTTGTATGGTAACTGCTGGTGGCATTCTGGAACTTTGTCCTGGGTTCAGCTCTTTTCTTTTGCTTTTCCTGTTTCTTCCTTCCTTCATTTACATCTTCTGAGATCTGATTTTCTGTCATTTTCTTCTACTTTACCCATGACTTCAGAGAGTCAGAAATATCCCTGAAGACTGTTTATCATTTCTGGCACTCAGAACTGAAATCTTTACTAAACTCTTCTCTAGAAACTATTCTTATTTAACAATCCAATGGAGAACAATCAAGTACACACCTACATTTAGTTCCTTTGAAGTCAAAACTCCACCAGTTAAGAGTGCACTAGTGACCACAGGACCACACCCCAATGCAGATCTCACCACAGAGAAAAATGGAATCAATCTTGCTAGTAGGTCTATTTAATTATAGTAACAAGGAGCAATTTCTCCTCTTCCCCCTGCATATTTTATAACAGTCCTCATAAATAATTTAAACAAATCAAACTGAAAGACCAAACTGAAAGACTGTATGATTCATTCCCTGATTTTCACTCTTTTGTCTGTCTCAAGAACTCTGAAGAGCACCATATTTACAAAAACCTGGTTTTCACTAAGTGTCTGGTCACAATCATTTGACAATTTTCTAGATGGCTACAATGTCACTGGTGTCATTCATTTTACTTTGATTCTCAAGCACAGTAACATTGAGCACAATGAATCATATGCTGTTTACTATTGCTGCTGCTGCTGCAACTTCACTCTAGGGAGCACTTGTTTCTGCTTCTCCAACATCCATTTGTCCTTTGTCTGTTGACAGTACCCTGATTATCTTCAAGAAATGCTTTCTGGAAAGACCATGATCCAGGTCTAGCCAATGAGTGTATTTCATGCCTCTGGCCAGGGAGACGGGTTTAAAAGTAGGTAGGGGACTCTGAATGGTCCACTGACAGTCACCAATTTCTTTTGCAACTGAAAGGGGTGCATTTTTTATTGAGGTTGCTAAAAACCACTGATTATAAGTTTGGAGCCATGGCAGGCATCTTATCACCATATTGGAGGAATCTGTAGATGTGGAGAGATACTTCGCCTTAGTAACATGTTTTGAGCCCTTGAGTCCAGTGTACCTAAGGCTACTCATTGATATTATTTTCATGATCTAATTCTCTTTTTTGCTTAAGCTGGCTTAAGTTGGATTCCTATGATTATGAATAGAATACCAACTCATCATTTAAACATTACTAGTTTCATCTTTTTATCACCAAAGGATTTAAAGCTAACTAAAATTATCATTTCGCACCTATATATATTTTACATTACCTGACTAATAAGTATTCATTTAATTTTATTTTTAGCTAAAGAATGATTTTCTCAGTGACGCTATGAACATCTATAAAATGTCTGTAATCTTTAAATATTATCTTATATGATCTTAGTCATTATTTACAGAAAGAAACACATCTAAGAATACTGATCTACTCTCCCAGAAGAACTTATTTCTTCTTTTCTTATACTCATGCTTTTTCATCCTATTATCAACTTCATTAGTAAGATAATTCATTTCCTTTATTATTTCCATATGAACATTTTTAAAACCTCTCCTACACTATACAGTTTCTTTCATGTCTCCTTTCTCTATTCACAAGGGACTTTGAATTAGATATAAGGATATAATATCTACAGAATTTGTGACCTACTGGTTGTCATTTCCTCAGAAAGAAAGCCAGACAATAAATGCTTGACAATAGGAAATAAAGTAGAAATTACATATATGTACCACTCTTAGTAACAGTTTATATTTTTATAGTACAAGAACTGCCCTCAATTAGTCCCAGTAGATGGTTTGGAGAGAAATAAGTTATAAAATTAGACACGATGTTTCTCAAAGTTCAAAGGTGTATGTGGCAACTATATGAAAAATTATTGTTCTCCATGTGTTAGCCTCAACTTCCACTGCTTATATTAATTACATAAATCTATAGCAATAAATATGCAGGTCAGGAAGCAACAGTTAGAACTGGACATGGAACAACAGACTGGTTCCCAATAGGAAAAGGAGTACGTCAAGGCTGTATATTGTCACCCTGCTTATTTAACTTCTATGCAGAGTACATCATGAGAAATGCTGGGCTGGAGGAAGCACAAGCTGGAATCAAGATTGCAGGGAGAAATATCAATAACCTCAGATATGCAGATGATACCACCCTAATAGCAGAAAGTGAAGAGGAACTAAAAAGCCTCTTGATGAAAGTGAAAGAGGAGAGTGAAAAAGTTGGCTTAAAGCTCATTCAGAAAACATTCAGAAAACTACAATCATGGCATCTGGTCCCATCACTACATGGGAAATAGATGCGGAAACAGTGGAAACAGTGTCAGACTTTATTTTTGGGGGCTCCAAAATCACTGCAGATGGTGACTGCAGCCATGAAATTAAAAGACACTTACTCCTTGGAAGGACAGTTATGACCAACCTAGATAGCATATTCAAAAGCAGAGACGTTACTTTGCCAACAGAGGTCTGTCTAGTCAAGGCTATGGTTTTTCCAGTGGTCATGTATGGATGTGAGAGTTGGACTGTGAAGAAAGCTGAGCGCTGAAGAATTGATGCTTTTTAACTGTGGTGTTGGAGAAGATTCTTGAGAGTCCCTTGGACTGCAAGGAGATCCAACCAGTCCATCCTAAAGAGGATCAGTCCTGGGTGTTCACTGGAAGGACTGATGCTGAAGCTGAAACTCCAGTACTTTGGCCACCTCATGTGAAGAGTTGACTCACTGGAAATTACCCTGATGCTGGGAGGGATTGGGGACAGGAGGAGAAGGGGACGACAGAGGATGAGATGGCTGGATGACATCACCGACTCGATGGACGTGAGTCTGAGTGAACTCAGGGAGTTGGTGATGGACAGGGAGGCCTGGCGTGCTGTGATTCATGGGGTCGCAAAGAGTCGGACACGACTGAGCGACTGAACTGAACTGAACTGAACTGATAGCAATCAAATGTCCTGTTAGAAATAGAGGATGGATGGACAGTAAGAAAACAATCTGCCATAATAAGTGGTCTTTGGTTTATCATAAATACAGAGGGAAATAATAACTTTAGAAGGCCTACAGTATCTTATAAAAGCTTTAAAAATAAAATATCCAGATTGTCTTGAGCCGTGGTTAGAAACTGCACTCTTGACTTCCTTCTTTCCCCTATCCTCAATAAGAAGTCTTAAGAAGTCTAAAAAGTATTTCATACAATCCACCTGCTCTGAGGAAATTATAATCCAGTGGTAAAAGTATATATTTTTTTCAATATGAAAATATCAATGGTTACCAATACAATTGCCTATCATATCCCTATAAAACAATACTTTTTAAAATACATTTGGGCCTTGTGCCCTTGCAAAACCTAGCAAAAGCTATGGACCCTTCACCACTGTACCCAGGCTCACTATTTTCAGTATTACTTACAGGGTCTTGCAAAGTGAAATTAGTATGACTTCAGCAACCCTCCCTTTTCCCCCCTCCTTTTCTCTCTGTCTCTTTGTATCTTCATTGCCCTCTCCATGTTCTTAATTAGTTGCTTGACTACTTATTTATCAGATAAAAATCTTCAGTTCTATTTTTATACAAATACCACTTCAGAAACAGATATCCATTTGAGCCAGATATTACGTGTTGTATAAGTCAGTCATCACCTATGATACTCAGCTAGTTAGGAAGCAGAAGTTTTAAGAAGACGGTATGGGGAAAATGTTACGTCTTTGGACAACATGTACAGAAAAAAGTGGGCTAGAACCTAACATCTTCAGACTTTACTATTCTGCCTAGAATTAGTTCTATTGGAGTCAAAAGAAAGCATACTGGGGTGACTCTCTGTGGTATCTGGTATCTGGTTTGCAGTTTCAAATTTTGGTAGTTTTTCCCCAGCTAACTTATTTCCCTTATTTTTTTCCTTCTCTCCTTTCCCTCTTCCCTTCCTTCAAAACAAGCAATACTCAAAGGGAGATTTGATTTTCTTTACATTCACATTTATTGAGATTCATGTCTCTCCTAGTGGAATCAGTGATTATGACGACAACATGAACAAGGGTGAGTAAATGCCGGTACTTATTTTAAAATAGATTCTACTTCAAATTTGAATTCAGCTGCACTAATCCTTTCATGTAGCATATCTCATAATGTTACCTAGACTTAGAGTGAATTAGGCTGACCTATAAAAATCATATACATATTAAACATAAGGTTATGTGAGACTGTGGATACAAAGAACATATCCTCGGATTCATTTTGATATTTGGCAAAACTAATACAATTATGTAAGTTTAAAAATAAAATAAAATTAAAAAAATAAATAAATATACATATCTTTTAAAAGAAATCAAATTGTAAATTTTCTCATCAGTTTCTTAAGAATTTTTTAAAAATATTCTTTCTAGTCAGCCTAATACAGCAGAAAGTTCAAGGGTTTCAATGTCAGGCCAACTGTGAATGCCACTTCAATCTTTAATAACTATATGGCATATAGTTTAATAATTATATGACATTGGGCAATTATTTAACTTGACTAGCCTAAAAAGTAGTGAAAACAGTCATATTCAGGGTTGTTAACATTAATTCTGGCAGAAGAAGAAGAATGCTAAACACAAAACAGGCACTCAACAAAGAATACCACCCCTCCCCTTGTCTTCACATTTGCAGGTTGGGGATGAGGATGTTGGTACCCCCTAGGGCTGCAGTGAGTGGCCTCAGTAAGTTTATACTGTAAGAAGCAACGCACCATGTACGTGTTAGCCATTATCATTGCTGTCGGTGTTCAAACTGTTACTGTTAATTGCATGGACATGAAGTTTTTCAGTACCGAAAACCTGTAATTCTTTTGATAATTTTAAAAACAATTAATGATCCTAAAGTTCAAAGTTGCAGCAGCTGGTGCTGGTAGATAAGCCAGAAGCATCTGGATAACATTTTCTGCACTATATAAGTCAACGTATTATTTTCACTCAAGTCTCCTTAAACATGAGACACAGGCAATCAAGTGCAATTAAACACAACTGTTTATTTAGTATCCTAGATCTTCCTCAGTCTGCATCTACCTAAAATTTTTGATGACGCTTTTAGAAAAATGATGCTCCGGTTTCCCCTGAAACAAGAACACAAAGAATACATTCCTCATATGAAGTTGGCAGGTGGATGGGAACAACTGCACAGATGGTCTGAGAGAATCCACTCTTCAGTTCTAGGAAGCTGCCACTCAGAAAACTGGCAGTTCATTGGGTCCTGGCACCACAGCTAAGAAGGGATGAGAGCCATCTGCTGATTATTCCTCAGGTGGAAAATTGCCCTGAGATGCTTACCAGTCTTTAGAGAAATCTCAAAATCACAAGCCTTCCCAAGTGCAGTGGGATCTATGCTCTAAAAATGCTTTCCTGGAATTCCAAAAAGTTGTAAAACTCACAAATTCCTTGAGGTGATAACCAAAACTTATTCATCCATCATTACCATTCTGAAAGTATCATGTCATCAAAGAGGAAGGCAGTTTTATCTCTAACCAAATTCTGGCATATTTTAAATACATGTGTTTGCTATAACAAATGCAATTTATATAATATAATATGTTTACCTGATGTGGAGAGGAAAACCTCTTTTCATATGTCAGCCTGCTTCCTTCCAAAGAAAACCGGAAACCTTTTCTTCTTATGCTGTCTTCAGATTCAGATTTGCGGACTCCATCTTCCTTTTCTTCTTCTCCAGACTGTTCTTTCTGTTTCTTCTTCTTCCTTCTGTTTTTCAGCTCTTTTTCACTCTTGGAGCTCAATTTTGATGCTACTGAAGAACTCTCTGAGAAAACCCCGATCCCACCAGCACCGCTGAACTCTCTTGATTCAGCCGAAGCTGCTGCAGCTGCTGCCTAGAAGGGTCCAAAGGAAATGGCAGTTGCATATGAACTTTGAAAAACTCTGTCCATGTTACTGCTTCACTTATCTTTGGTATCATGAATGTGTGATTTTAAAAAACGATTCTCCGTTCTAGTATGTATTTTGGAAACAGCTCATGTATTGTCACTGTCGGGCTTCCCAGATAGTCCTAGCGGTAAAATTCCCACCTACCAGTGTAAAAGACACACAGGTTCAGTTCCTGGGGTGGGAAGATCCCCTGGAGGAGGGCATGGCAACCCCCTTCAGCATTCTTGCCTGGAGAATCCTATGGACAGAGGAGCCTAGCAGGCTACAGTCCATCGAGTCGCAAAGAGACAGACATGACTGAAGCGACTTAGCACACACACACATGATCATTAAACCAATTAAAGAATTAAAATTAAGAGAAAAGTGAAAGATGACACATGTGACTTCAAGGGAGATCTTCAAGCCGTGGCTTCACACTACACATTCTAATTATCTAATTAAATGCATAAGACACTCAAATATCATAAAGATTTTTTCTATGATTTAAATACTGTCATAAGAAGCAAATAATTTAAGAACTAAATGTTTCCTGTTTTAACCTGACCTAGCACACTCCCACTTGACAATGACTTTTAGTGCCAGTATAAATATTTAAATTTAATTCAGTCAAGTATTTTGTTTTAATAAACCTTTTATTCTCTTTGACTTAAAATGATTATTTCACTAAGAAATGCACAATGAAAACAAATTAGAGACTGTATATAAGAAAACACCCGATCATGGCATCTGAGTGAATTTATAAATTACAACAGTACAAATTATTAGAAAGATAAAGTGCTCAATATTGTTGCTGCTATTCCAGTATAATTTTATTTATCTGATCATTATTACATATTAGGATGCTCAGTGTTAAAAGGGAGCTGTACTCTACATTCAATAAAAACGAACATAGGCGATTGGATTAACAACATTAAGGCAAGCACATATAACTATAGAAATTATTTTGAAACTTCATCAAGTCCAAATTATATGATTTACAGGGTAGTGGGCACAGAATGTAATGATTTAGCATGTTTATGGACCAGTGTTTTCTTTACGCAATCCACAAACTTGCATTTGAATTCTTCAAATAGAAAATAAATAGGTCTTTGTCTTTTTTTCCAGACTCTATAAAATAATCTTCTCAGTTTGACCCGGGTTTTCTGACCTTTCCCACCTCTAGTGACACTAACGAAGAAGCAACCAGAACTGAATTCTGCTTCCCCGGAAGATTAAGAAACTAGTTCAGTTGAAGGCATGTAGGTATAATTACTTTGTGAGCTTGAGTGAATGAAGGGTTACAAGAGAGAAAAAAATGCCAATGAACTCATTATAATTTGCCACGTTTGTATGCCATTACTATAGTTAAGTGATCATGTTAGTGGCTCAGTCATGTCTGACTCTTTGCAACTCCATGCATTGTAGGTTGCCAGGCTCCTCTCTCCGTGGGATTCTCCAGGCAAGAAGACAGGAGTGGATAGCCATTCCCTTCTTCAGCATTATCTTCCCAACCCAGGGATCAAATCCATGTCTATGGCATTGCAGGTGGATTCTTTACAGTCTGAACCACCAGGGAAGCCCAAGTAATCATCAAAATAAAAGAATAAGTTTCTAATTACCAAATAGGCTCCTGCTGCTGCTGCTGCTAAGTCGCATCAGTCGTATCCGACTCTGTGCGACCCCATAGATGGTAGCCTACCAGGCTTCCCCGTCCCTGGGATTCTCCAGGCAAGAACACTGGAGTGGGTTGCCATTTCCTTCTCCAATGCATGAAAATGAAAAGTGAAAGTGAAGTCGCTCAGTCGTGTCCGACTCTTAGCGACCCCATGGACTGCAGCCCACCAGGCTCCTCCGTCCATGGGATTTTCTAGGCAAAAGTACTGGAGTGGGGTGCCATTGCCTTCTCCAAATAGGCTCCTAACTAACACGTATTAAACACATATGGCATGTTTCTAATGTCAGTTATCACTGCTGATTTTGTGTGTTTAAATGTCTCTGATCTTGACAGTATGGTCAGAGGATGGAGATAAACACAAAAGGGCTCGATGCTTGCTACCATACCTGAGCTTCTTCTTGTTGCTTTTTAAGCTGTTCAAGCATCTGCTGAAATTCAG
The DNA here is from genome assembly GCF_032452875.1 of Bos javanicus. Taxonomy (NCBI): domain Eukaryota; kingdom Metazoa; phylum Chordata; class Mammalia; order Artiodactyla; family Bovidae; genus Bos; species Bos javanicus. The sequence goes on from NC_083869.1 coordinate 31,025,406, forward strand.
CTTCTTTCTGTTCAGCCTCTTCCAGCGTTGCCTGATTCTGTTCTTCATAGGCCATGGCCACCACAGCCAGGATCAAATTTATTAGATAGAAGGAGCCCAAGAAAATGACCAGCACAAAAAATATCATGTATGTTTTCCCAGCAGCACGTAGTGTCTGTAAAAATGGAAGAGATATTTTATCAAATTTTACACAGAATGTTACAAGCATGTACTCTCAGTAATAAAGTATTTTATAGCAGTTCTCTTATCTCAGGAGTTCATGCTTCCCAGAAGAATCATTTTATCTGTTCTCACCAGCTGATAAAGGTTTTCCCAGAAGTCTTGAGTCATGAGACGAAATAAGGACAGGAAAGCCCAGCTAAAGGTGTCAAAGCTTGTGTAGCCATAGTTGGGGTTTCGACCAGCCTTCACACAGATGTATCCTTCTGGACACTGGCTGTGATTAGGTGAAAAGAAAGAGGGGACATCAGCCACTGAAAGTTGGATGGCTGGCTTTCCTGTTTTTATAGACCCTGATGTCTATTTTACGCAACACAAGAAAAAGCAGAGTGTTCTCACTTTACTCAGTGCTGAGTCCAGGACTAAGGGGACTGATTTACATAACAACAGGATCTGCTAAGTCTATTTGTGGATTTCTCTGTGATTTATGATTGCCATTATTATATTTATCATGTCTCCCTATAAGAGCAATCATATTATGATTACTATCTTCTGATATTTGTGAAGATGAACAGAAAAATAAGTCTGCAGGGAAAAATTTGATTTTCACTGAAGATACCTAAAGGCAGAAGTGTGTTGAGTGTGGAGGTAGGAAAGCGGGGTAAGAAAAAGATCGGGGGGGTACATACCAAGAAGAGTGAATGAGTCTGCAGAGTGAACATCTCACAGCATGACCTTAATGATTGAGCTGACCTGGACTCAACATTGTGCTTGACACTCTGGGCTGTGTGATCTTGGGCAAGTTGCTGGTTTGGGACACCTTGTATGTAAGAAAAGGCTAATAACACAACCTGCCTCCAAACTTACAATCACTGAATAAGGCATCGTATGTAAAACACTCAGTACAGTACAGAGAAGAGTTAAAATCAGTCTGTGTTACTTATCATTAAGATCTGGAGATAAACGCAGCACAACATCATATGAGCCAAATGCAAAGCTTGTTACAGTTGGGGATTCTGCTACAGGTACTAGTTACTAATGTCCACAATAGCACCTTCCTCAGAAAGAACATCAGCCTTCCATTTATGATTCTAAAATCTTGTAAATACAAAAAGAACTATTTCTCTGAATTTTCCTCCTAGCTTTAGCTCCAGGGAAAATGCTTCTTAAAAACAAGCATTCACATAATGCGAGTTATGATAATTAAAAGTACTTAGAGAATGCTGTAATAGCTATACATTCATTAATCCATTTAATTCTCACAGCCACCTTATAATTTATTCCCACTTATCCCATGGGGAAATCAGGGCAAGGAAAGGTGACATTATATGGTGAAGTTTGGGTTTGAATTTGTGTAAACTCTCCGGTCTATGCTCTTAACCATTTTGCTAAAATATGCTAAATGCGTACTCACCACAGATCAGATACTGACATTATCTTCAGATATATTTTATGCCATGGAGACCACATTAGTATATATAGAATATCACACTTACAAAAGAACATGGTTATGAATTCTATTAATTTGAGCTTTTTATGTATATGTATTGTTTTTCTTTCTATTTTCCATTGAACTAATTTGGAAGATTAGCTGTGACCTAGTATGGAGAAATAATTGCTGCCTGAGTGTGTGAAGGAGGTGAGAATCCACACTTATCCCAGCTATTTTGAGTCAGCGTGAAGTGGAATTTATGGAGGGCTTTGAATGAGGAGCAGGTGGGGGCAGGGTGGGCAGGAAGTGGCAGGTTAAGGCCTATGGAGCAGTGTAGACTGAGGCTCGACACAAAACAGCACTTACCCTGCATCAGAGCTGTTGCCACAAAGCAGAGCATCATTTTGCCCTTCCAAAAAATAAAAGTGACCTATTTAAAAGAGCAAAGAATAGAAAGAATCATTTTGAAGAACCTTCAAAACACTTCAGCCACTGTGTCTGGGTAATAAAGCTTACATTTTTTTAAAAGCATAATAAAATTGATAAAATAATAAATATGTATATGAAGTGAAGTGAAAGTCACTCGTGTCTGACTCTGAGACCCCATGGACTATACAGTCTATGGAATCCTCCAGGTCAGAATACTGGAGTGGGTAGCCTTTCTCTTCTCCAGGGGATCTTCCCAACCCAGAGATCTAACCCAGGTCTCCTGCATTGCAGGTGGATTCTTTACCAGCTGAGCCACCAGGGAAGCCCAAATATGTATATAGCTAAATGAAAATAATAACTGATACTATACAAATATCACAAACATTTTTGATTAAACAAATGTTTAGAAAATCTGTTAAAAAATAAATTTTTGTAAGATGTAACTATTATAGCATTCCTTATCAGTTTTATTGCAAATATAAACTCAAATCACTTAAGTAAGTGTTAGTCTCTTAGTCATGTCCAGCTCTTTGCGACCCCATGGACTGTGGCCCGCCAGGCTCCTCTGTCCATGGAATTTTCCAGGCAAGAATACTGGAGTGCTATTCCTTTCTCCAGCAGATCTTTCTAACCCAGTGATCGAACCCAGGTGAGATAATTAAAAAATAATTGTCAAACTGATATTTTTTACTTGGCACAGAAAGTGAGAGAAAGAAAAGCCTTGTTGCTTCTAAATGCTGCCATGAAATAACATTTTACTCTACAAATACATTTTGTCAAAATGGATTCAGACATGTTTTTCCCGCCACTTTTAACTTAGGTTCTTGTGAAAAGCGGGCTTAGTTGTTTGCCCTTTCCATGATGCTATAAATAAGTGTTTTGTTTTGAGTTTTGGCTTAATTATTGTCTTTCAAGATAAACTTGTCCCTTTGGAGATAAAGATTTTCTAAGTATACCTAGTTTTTATTCTTAAGGAATACCTTCTACATGACGCTAATAAGTTGCAAAGAATATCTCAGGAAACAGACAAATGCATAAACATACATATTTACATATTCACATACAAAAACACACAGACATAAACACATTTAAACACACACACATACCCCTCACAAATTGTTTTTTTTTAGTTTTCAGAAATACTTAGAGTCTATATTCAAAGAATATCTTAATTTATTACGTAGGTCAATCTGAGTCATAATTTTATGAAAAAAATTAGATCATTACCTCATAACATATATCAAAAAATAATTCTAAAGATTTAGAAACAAGTCCATTAATATAAAAATATGAAGAATTTCTATAATGTAGAATATATGAGGCTGTTTTATATGTAGAATATCTAGGTGAAAATTTGTATTATCTCTGAATCCAGAGGCATTTATAAACTTAAATATGGGGGAAAAAACCCCACAAATTTGATGACTTGATTGCCTAAAAATCAAAATCTTTTAGGCATCAAAAACAATGAGAAGAAAAACAAGCTATAGAATACATTTGCAAAAAAAAAGACAAAAGGTTAATATACTTGATAAATTATAGAATTCTTATGAATTTCCCAAAATATACTATCATTTCATAGAATGAGTAAAAATACCAACAGATAATTCATATTGTATAAAATATATTAATTGCTAATGCTACTGATAAACATAAATTCTACCACATTAATAATTAAAAAGAAAATATACTTTTCTCTCTACCATACAGTAACAGTTAATATTAATGGGAATTCAGTAAGGTCGACACTGCTATAGGAGTTATATAGTTTGATCTCTCTAGAGCGGAATTTGAGACTATGCCTCTCCAGCCATCTTTCATGCAAAGATGGGCACATAAAAGACAGAAATGGTATGGACCTAACAGAAGCAGAAGATATTAGGAAGAGGTGGCAACAATACACAGAAGAACTATACAAAAAAAAGATCTTCATGACCAGATAAGCATGATGGTGTGATCACTCATCTAGAGCCAGACATCCTGGAATGTGAAGTCAAGTGGGCCTTAGGAAGCATCACTACAAACAAAGCTAGTGGTGAACTATTTCAAATCCTAAAAGATGATGCTATTAAAGTGCTGCACTCAACATGCCAGCAAATTTGGAAAACTCAGCAGTGGCCACAGGACTGGAAGTGGTCAGTTTTCATTTCAATCCCAAAGAAAGGCAATGCCAAAGATTGTTCAAACTACCACACAATCACACATGCTAACAATGTAGTGCTCAAAATTCTCTAAGCCAGGCTTCAACAGTACGTGAATCGTGAACTTCCAGATTTTCAAGCTGGTTTTAGAAAAGGCAGAGGAACCAGAGATCAAATTGCCAACATCTGTTGGATTACTGAAAAATCAAGAGAATACCGGAAAAACATTTACTTCTGCTTTATTGACTATGCCAAAGCCTTTGACTGTGTGGATCACAGCAAACTGGAAAATTTTTAAAGAGGTGGGAATACCAGACCACCTGACCTGCTTCCTGAGAAATCTGTATGCAGGTCAGGAAGCAAGAGTTAGAACTGAACATGTATCTACAGACTGGTTGTTGCTGGGAAAGGAGTATGTCAACACTGCATATTGTCACCCTGCTTATTTAACTTAATGCAGAGTACATCATGCAAAATGCCAGGCTAGATGAAGCATAACCTGGAATTAAGACTGCCAGGAGAAATATCAGTAACCTCAGATATGCAGATGACACCACTCTTATGGCAGAAAGAGAACTAAAGATCTTCTTGATGAAAGGGAAAGAGGAGAGTGAAAAAGTTGACTTTAAAATTCAACATTCAGAAAACGAAGATCATGGCATACAGTCCCATCACTTCATGGCAATAGATGGGGAAACAATGGAAACAGTGACAGACTTTATTTTGGGGGGCTCCAGAATCACTGTAGATGGTGACTGCAGCCATGAAATTAAAAGACCCTTGCTCCTTGGGAGAAAAGTTATGACCAAACTAGATAGCATATTACAAAGCAGAGACATTACTTCGTCAGCAAAGGTCCATCTAGTCAAACCTATGGCTTTTCCAGTAGTCATTTATGGATGTGAGAGTTGTACTATAAAGAAAGCTGAGCACCAAAGAATTGATGCTTTTGAACTGTGGTGTTGAAGAAGACTCTTGAGAGTCCCTTGGACAGCAAGGAGATTCAATGAGTCCATCCTAAAGAAAATCAGTCCTGAATATTCATTGGAAGGACTGATGCTGAAGCTGAAACTCCAATACTTTGGCCACCTGATGAGAAGAACTGACTCATTAGAAAAGATCCTGATGCTGGGAAAGATTGAAGGCATGAGGAGAAGGGGACGACAGAGGATGAGATGGTTGGATGGCATCACCTACTCGATGGACATGAGTTTGAGCAAGCTGCAGGAGCTGGTGATGGACAGGGAAGCCTGGCATGCTGCAGTCCATGTGGTCGCAATGCGTCGGACCCCCACTGAGTGACTGAACTGAACTGAACTAAGCCTTAATATGGTCAAACTCTTTAACATTCCAAAATTCTATTGGTATAAATCTATCTGAAAGAAACAATCAGAAATACATGAAAATTTATGTGCAAAGATTGTCACTATGCTGCTATTATAATATTAATAAATAGGAAAGCCCATAAACAATTAAAGTATTTGTTTTATTTATTCACTTAGCCAGTGAACCTTAATCTCTCCAGTATAAATCTTCATACCAATACTAACTCTTAAAACATTAATATAATGTGGGAAATGATAAATTTTCATATAGTTCTAAAAGTCATGAAAGATACCTCAGACTAAGCATCCCTGTGGAATACTGATAATCAAGAGACCAATGGAAGTTGGCTAGTTAATTGTATACCAAGAATGAGGAAGTTGGACATTCCAATGACAGAGGGGCTGCCTTCAATAAGAAATTATACGGAAGTACGTGTGTGTGTTTAGTTGCTAAGTCATGTCTGACTCTAGACTCCATGGACTGTAGCCTGCCAGGCTACTCTGTCCATGGGATTTCCCAGGCAAGAATACTGGAGGGGGTTGCCATTTTATTCTCCAGGGGATCTTCCCAACCCAGGGATCAAACCCACATCTCCTTCATTGGAAGGTAGATTCTTTATTGCTAAACTACCAGGGAAGCCCTATACTGAAGTATATCATTACTATGTTTTTAAGTCCATGTTTAAAATAAAATCAAACAATTCTAATACAATGATTGATACCAAAGAGATAAGCTGGAATGAAAATATTATAAAGGTAGGTTTTGAGTTTATACTTTCTCATTAATAAGTGATGCTGGACTAAGGCTGCTTAACTTAACTTTCTGATGAATACACAAATTCAGATTTCATCTTGATTTTTATACTCCCGGATATATCATAAGTGCTCAGTACATACATTGAGTTAAATTCCTCAGTCTTCTTAGCGATCCATTTCAGTAACATACACTGAATACTTAAAATTACTGATTTATTTATTAAGATGACTGAAAACTCTTGATCAATGTCTTTCAAATAAATATTTTTGTTTATGCAGATTATATTGTATTGCTTTCAAGACTCATTGGGGGAAAGAATATGTCTTCAAATGGTAACTTTTATCATGTTGATCAAAAGATAAGGAAAAAGGAGTAAGGTATTATTTGATTTCTGTATCACATATATTGCACATATGTGTGCTCAGTTGCTTCAGTCATGCCTGACTCTTTGCAACCCCGTGGACTGTAGCCCACCAGGCTCCTCTGTCCATGGGATTCTCCGGGGAAGAATACTAGAGTGGGTTACCATGCTCTCCTCTGGGGGATCTTCCCAATCCAGGAATCAAACCCGTATCTCCTGCATTGCAGGCAGATTCTCCACCACTGAGCCACCAGGGGACTTCCCATCACATATATTAAGTTATCTTAAACTGGTCTAACTAATTTGGTTCACATCAAAATTGAGACAATTTTCACTATATATACTTTTTTTTTAATATTTAAAGGACTAAACAGCTTAATGGTTAAAAGAGTATATCTTACTTTTATCTTCAATATATTCATCCCAATTAAACATGCTCACTGTCCTATTGAAAGTGGTACCGTTCCCATCCAATGAGTTATTAAAGAAGGAAGTGATGTTTAGTTCAAAGGAAGAATTATCTGGGGGCCATTGCAAACATTTGTTTCGCAGGTTGCCCATAAACAGCTGTAATCCTATTAGTGCAAACACGCTCAGGCAGAACACAGTCAGGATCATTACATCTGAGAGCTTCTTCACCGACTGGATTAGGGCCCCCACGATGGTCTTCAGGCCTACAAATAAAATCAAAGGAAGGAATTTAAGTATACTATTCAACAGCTATGTTAGAGAGAAAAACATCAGGAGCTTGTCCTGGAAAATAAAGATGTCATGCAGAATGCCAACAATATTAGTTTAATGTTTGTGACTGAATAACACTTTCATGAAAAGCCCGCTAGCTGGTGAAAATGAATGAAAGCAGAATTTGTATTTTCATTAGAGAACTGTGAATGGAAACAAACCAAAAGTGTATTTCCAAATACTCCTCAGAGCAAAAGAAATGGTTTTGATATTCATGCTTAAACATCAACCTTGTATAAAGACTTTGCTTTTATTTGCAGATGTCTTACTCCCTAACCTCTCACTGGTTTTAGAAAAATCTGTATGAATAATATAGTAAGAAAATTTGAAGTCACTGAATTATGAGGTTATATATTGGTAAATTCTATCAGCTTGAGAATGGGTTAAAAAAGGAAGACATCTGAAAACTGAGTCCCATGCAGCACTCATGCTATCTCTCGCTCTTTTATTTATTTGAAGTTAACATAATTACCAATTTTAGACCTAACTGGTCAAATTTGCATCAGTTGGAATGCCTCATAGTTTAGCTTCTATGCGGAAAGCTTGATGTTACAGGACGCAAACCATGTAGCCTGTTACTGCAAATGCCTCATGCAAAAACTTGTTAAACTCAAAGGCTGATTTAGAACTGATCATTTTAAAGAAAACAACTAGTAAAAGCAAAGAATCAAATCCATCCAAAACATGGTGTATTGATTCTTGCTTTTTTTAAAAAACATTTGCAATAAGTGAAAAGCAGCAAGGCTTACGCACAAAAGCTGTGATTGTACCACTAATGCTGCTGAAGTCAGCCTCGGTGTTTAACCTAGCTCTCACCTGGAATGACTGAAATTGTTTTCAAAGCTCGGAGAACTCTGAAGGTTCTCAACGCTGAGACATTGCCCAGGTCCACAAACTCTGTCACATATCTGTAATAGGGAGTTCACACACAAACACAATAACAGAACACAAGAAACAGTTGGAGATATAAGGGGCCTACCACCTTATACCAGTTTCTTCTTACCTGGAATTACAGAAATAGTTTTCAAAGCTCTCAAGACTCTGAAAGTTCGAAGAGCTGAAACATTGCCTAGGTTTACAAATTCTGTTACATACCTGTAGAATTAAATCAGAGTTATTCAGAATTTAGGGAAATCTAAGTTGGTCTTTCAACAAGACCTTTTCAACTTCAATGAGTGTTGCCATCATATTTTCCAATTAAGAGGGAAATGGCATTGTTGTTGATCATAATCTCTATTACTTGGGAAATATTTTATTGCTTTATACCACTAATTGAAATCAAAGCCACGTAATTTACTATGATAGTCCCTAACTTCTCCAAAGTGCATAATTTGATTGGAAGGAAAAATATCCTAAATTCACAGGATAACCAAGAAACATGCTTGATCTGTTAAGGGAAGCCACCAAGGAGAAATACAGTATAGACTTCCACTAATGATTTAGTCTTCCTGGACAGAAAATGTATTAAGGTACTTACGCAAAAGTAATGACTGTGAAATCCAACCAATTCCATGGGTCCCGTAGAAATGTGAAATCTTCTAAACAAAAGCCCCTTGCAAGTATTTTTATAAGTGATTCAAAAGTATAAATTCCTGTAAAGGTGTACCTGAGAGAAAATAGCCAAGCCCACATTAAAGATCCTGAAGGTAATTTACATGTAAATATACTAAAGGAGAAAAGCAACAAATAAAAATTAGAGGGTTCTATATAGGTCTATATTGGTCTTCCCATGATTTAGACCATAGGTAGGGCTTAAGGAAAAAAAAAAAGAAACATTACATACTGAAAGACATTCTCATTGACTAAATATGAGTATTGTACTTGCTTATATTAATTAATTTGAAGGTTCAAATAACATGATTCTATACATATTAAATGAAATACACTGGTTTTGGTCCAATTTAAGCAAGTAGTTATTAATACAAAAATAAATGAAGACTTTTTTGTTTAATAAAGTGGGCATCATTATGAGCCATGAAATATAAACTAATAAATCATATAAAAGTGATAGCTATGAGGAAAAGAACATACAAACTATGTATAAATTTATCATCAGATACTAGTAATCACTGATGATCTTGAAAAGAGTGTGAGACTCACGAGGAAGATAAAGGGCTATACATATTGGCAGTCAAATCAGTGCAGTAATCTGAGTGAGCCAGGCTATACATATTGGCAGTCAAATCAGTGCAGCAACTGAATGAGCCAGGGCAAGCTTTGTACTACAGAAAATCAGTGGTTGAAATGAACTTGAGTCACTGTGTAACTGGTTTGGAGTAGCCAGTACAATTTGCTGAAGAAACTGATGAGGTGTCAAGATGATAGAAGCACAACTCAAAACATAAAGGGACAACAATATTGCAAGATTTTTAAAAAATCTTCTACTTACTCCACATTCTTTGTCCAGTCTGGAGGGTTACTCATGGTCATAAATACACAGTTGGTAAGAATAGTGCACATAATGAGCACATTGAATAAAGTAGAAGAATACCGTCAAGGAAGACAAAGGTCCATGTCAACTTTCACTTTCATATACCGTTATGTCTTTTAGCATTGTGAAGTTTAGAACTTTTATGACCTTATGATCTTATTATTGAGCATGCTTTTTCCATTTCCGTAATTTTAGCAACTCCATACTCAAGTCACGTCAGGCCAAGCCATAAACTATTTTGAGGCTATTTATGTCATTTTCAGAGAAGGCAATGGCACCCCACTCTAGTACTCTTGCCTGGAAAATCCCATGGATGGAGGAGCCTGGTGGGCTGCAGTCCATGGGGTCGCTAGGGGTTGGACACGACTGAGCGACTTCACTTTCACTTTTCACTTTCATGCATTGGAGAAGGAAACGGCAACCCACTCCAGTGTTCTTGCCTGGAGAATCCCAGGGACGCAGGAGCCTGGTGGGCTGCCATCTATGGGGTCGCACAGAGTCAGACACGACTGAAGCGACTTAGCAGCAGCATGTCATTTTAGTATTGAAAAAGATTAAACACACAAAAAATTAGTGCACTGGTAAATAATTCATCAGTTTGTTTTTCTTTAAAGACTCAACAACTAAAGTGCAAGCTCAGCACATATGAAGACTCTGACAAAAATTCAAAAGGAGATTTCAAGTAACAGTCGTTCCTCATTATCTGTGGGGGATTAATTCCAGGACCCACAGTAGATACCAGAATCCAAGGATGCTCAGATCTCATAAGGCCCCTCTGTCTCCATGGGTTCTGTCTCCTCAGATTCAAACCATGGATCTTGAACACTGTACACCATCTACTATTGATTAAATCTGTAGATATAGAACCCACAGATACAAAACCTGCAGATGGGGAGGGCCAACTGTAACTGAATGTATTATAATCCATCTGAAGGATAACCTGGTTGGAATATTCTTAATAAAATTCTAGGTGGAGTATATAATACACAGTGATTGATCATTAAATTCCAGATAGTAAAAAAAAGATGACTGGTGTTAGTACTGGCGTTTCGTGGGTTTGCAACTGCGGCCAAATTACTAATTTTTTTCCCTAAGCCTTGGTTCATTTTGCTACACTACAGAAAAAGAAAAAGCATTTCATAGGATTGCTGTCAGGATCAAATTAGTTAAAATATATTAAATCTCTTGCAACTTAATGTGCCTTATATGGTAGATAATCAATAAATTACTTTCCTAATTTCCTAAATCATAGAGAACACTACTTACGACAAATATCTGGTTTTTCTCATTCTACCCCACTTTGCCCATGTGTATAGAGATAGCCAATGCCCTTCACCCTCCCTTGTGTTGAAAAACAGCAACAAAAAAATTCTTTAAGAGAACATTCAGTAGTCAAATATTTGAAATAACTTTCTTTCATAGTTAATAAAGAGCACAAGAGGGATTCAGTTGTAGTTTTGTAAAACAAGAGCTTTATCAAGGTACATTTAGAAAACTGATAAAAATTCCAGAATGAATAAATGCTATCAATGTCCCTTTTCACTCTACTTTTAATCATAAATCTTCATATTACTTACACATAGCAAAATATCAGCATGATTTTAAGTGCAGTTAAATAGAACAGCGTTTTGTTGCCAATGTGTTGTGTTATGTATTGTATTAATCTATAAAAGAAGTTTCTTTGCACCTTCAACTGACTTTAGTCAAAGCAGTCACTGATTTTTCATTTTGACTGGCAGTGATGCAGGGCACATGCTTAATTCTCAGCTTGTTCAAGTGCGTTCACATGAAAACACTCATAAGTGAATGATGCAGATCAGCCACGTGAGGGCACTACAGCCTAGAGAACACAGAAAAACACCAGTTCAAAGAAGAAATACTTTTCCTTTCTTGCTAAACAGAAACAAAAAAATAAGATAAATTTAAAGATGACTTCATCATTAGTATATAAAACTAGCGGATCCTGTGTCTGTTAGGTTGCTGGCCCTACTGCAGGGGGCGGCGGCGGATGAGATGGCTAGATAGCACCACTGACTCAACGCACCCGAATTTGAGCAAATTCCAGGAGATAGTGGACGGCAGAGGAGCCTGGAAGGCTACAGTCCATGAGGTCACAAAGAGCTGAACATGACTTAGCGACTGAACAATAACAACCTACTGTAGAAAACAACCCCTTGGCAGATTGGCATCATTCAAAATACATAGTTCCCAGCCTCAAACATGCTCAACACATTCTTAATATTTCTCCACTTCACTGTCCCCACTGCTCTGCAAAGATAATTCTGAATATTCTCCACTCTTCTTTGATCTCCAGTCTTCTTCCTTTGCTACCCATTTCAAACTCATGACCTGATTTCCTATTTTATTGAGAGAAGAGATAGCATCAGAAGGTCATATCTTTACTTCCTAACCCCAAATTGACAAACTCTCTGTATTGAGATTCTTTCCCCCTTCCCATTTCAATGGAGGGAGTTGTCAACCCCTCTACCCAAACTCTGGACACCTTCCACCTTTCCAGAACACTTCAGCAATCTCTTATCACTTTCTTCTCTTATCTTTAATATCTCCATTAGTAACTCTATCTACTCTTACAGTCAACACAAACTTGCTTAATTCTCTCTTATCTTTTTGGTATAAAAGAGAATATTGTCCTATAGCCCACAGTCCTCTAACCACTTACAGACTTCTCTTCTCCAATTTCACAGCCAAACTTCTTAGAAGAGATGTTTATCTTTACTTGCCTTCATTTATCTACCACATCCTCAGCCTACCAGTTTTCTTCCCAAATATGACCAACATCTTCATGTTGTGTAACTGAAAACAAAAGGATAATTCTGAGTTCTTATCTGACTTGTTCTCTCAGTAGAGTTTGACCAGCCTGATTCTTCCCCTTTTAACTATGTTCTCTTACTTTTGCTTTCATGAGATACCAATCCTTTGATTTTTTTTATCCTTCATGGGCAACAATTTTTTAATAACCTTTGAAATGTTCTATTTCCCTTTTTAAAAAGGACAGAGGATATCCAAGTCATTTTCCCTCTCTTGATGTATTTATCCTAGTAGAGCTCATTAACACACATAGCTCCAAATACATTTACATACCCACCGATCTCAAGTATTTTTCTCTGGACTAGCCCTCTCTAGCTCAGGGAACTATGTATGGGCTTCCCTGGTGGCTCAGATGGTAAAGCGTCGGCCTGCAACGCGGGAGGCCTGGGTTTGATCCCTGGATCAGGAAGATTCCCTGGAGGAGGAAATGGCAACCCACACCAGCACTCTTGTCTGAAAAATCCCATGGAGGAGCTTGGTAGGCTATAGTTCAGGGGGTCGCAAAGAGTCGGACACGACTGAGCTACTTCACTTTAGCCCTCTCTTCTGAACTCAGTAATCCATATTACCCAATTCCATATTACATCTGCACTTATGTGCACTTATTTCATTGACACTTCAAATTTTTTTGAGTTCTAAAACTAAACTAAACATGTTTTAATCCTATCCCTCATCTCTTCTCAAATACTACTCCTTTGACATCTCTGTATCACAATGTCTCATGATTTAGCCAGGATGAATGTGAGATTTGGTTACCTCATGCGAAGAACTGACTCATTGGAAAAGACCCTGATGCTGGGGAAGATTGAAGGCAGGAGGAGAAGGGGATAACAGAGGATGAGATGGTTGGATGGCATCACCGACTTGATGGACATGAGTCTGAGCAAGCTTTGGGAGTTGGTGATGAACAGGGAAGCCTGGCATGCTGCAGCCATGGGGTTGGAAAGAGGAGGACATGACTGAGAGACTGAACTGACTGATTGACTCAGCCAGGAACCTAGGAGCCATCTTGCATTTTTCTCTTCCCTGAACCTCCACATTCAACTTAACACCAAATATTGTCAATTCTACCTGCTATGCCTGGATTCAGTGCACTTTTCCCACAATCCTCATAACACCACTTAGTCTAGGTATCCATCAAATCTAATGTAAATTACTGTAATTTCACCCAAGCTGTTCTTTCTGAACCCATGCTTGATTCTATTCAATTCTTTCTGTACCCTGTACCAAAATGACCTTTGTAAATCTAATTTGGATCATTTATGATCAACTATATTAACAAAGAGTGGAGAGTCTAGGTCTAATTCTTGTCCACCCTAAGTTCAGCTTCCTTAGTCCTCATTTCACTTTCCCAAGTCTGATATTATCGCAATTGTTTTAGGTCATGGATGAAGCAAGCTCTTTTTCAAGTCAGGATCTTAACAAATGTTACCTCTTTCCCCTGAATATGCTCTTTATCTCACATTAGCCAACTCAAACTTTTCCTCTAGCACTCAGATTAGAAGTTATTTTCAGTAAAACCTGTGCACAATAGCACCTTTCCTGATTAGGTCTATCAGTAATATATCCTTGTCGCACCAGATGCTACTCTTCCAAAGCCTAACTGATTTTTTTCCCACTAGATGGTCAACTGCACGAGGGCCATGTCTATATTGCTCGCCACCACACACCCTTGCCGTTGCGTAGGGTCAGTTGACTACTGAACGATGTTAGTTTGGAACCTTGTTTACTACTAAGTGAAGTACATTTTTCCTTTTTAGTGATATACTTATAAATATGGATCAAAAATACAGCATGAAATTTGTTTCCACATATATCAAGCACACGGGTTTTTACATTTTTTGAAAGAGAGAACACTGGATAAATACAAAGTGGAAATTAAAAGGCTCATGAGATTTATGTCACATAACAGACTGAGCCATGGTTTTATGTCCTTAAAAAATGTACTCCTTATAATGATAAAATTTAAGTATATATAATAAAGTAAAATATATATTATACTTTAATAAATAGAAAGAGTAAATATTACCCAGTAAGTCGAAAGGAATAAATCATTACACTCAAATTAGTGTTTTTCACATTGACTATCAATGAATGACTATTTTTAATTAAAAAAATACATTTAACTTAACGATCCTGACAAATGATCAAAAAGGAAACCAAATAAAACTATTTTTCTTTTAAATAAAATAAGAGATAACTAGAGTCAGATTTTATGCTTTTAGTTTAATAGATAATCTCCAAATAGAGAGTTTCAAAATCCATTACTTTTTAAAATCACTATAAATTTATTTTATCAGTCTCACACCTGGAGTCTCATACCTTTAAGATACCGGGAGTCGGTGAGTGATTGAAATAGTAAGATTTTAGATAGTGATAACAAATATACAAATATGAAAAAAAGTATAGACGTGGTATGGTGATACCATACACTGAAAAAATATAGAAATTCCACGTCAAGGCAGATTTAAAGGGGCCAGAACTAGTAACAAAATGCATATGTTTTTGTTGTTTAGTCATTAAGTTGTGTCCAACTCTTTTGCAAGCCCATGGACTGTAGCCCACCACACTCTTCTGTCCACTGAATTTCCCAGGCAACAATACTAGAGTAGGATACCATTTCCTTCACCAGGGAATCTTCCTGACTCAGGGATTAAACCCTTGTCTCTTATATTGGCAGGTGGGTTCTTTACTACTGAGCCACCAGGGAAGCCCAAAATGCATGTATTTATTTTCTAAATATATAGCACATAAAGTACATTTTTTCAGAAGAACAATGAATCCTAGAGTAGTATTTCCTTGTGAGATTTTGTATACAAATAAAAATAGATGCAGCGTAACCTCATATAATATCAAGAAAAAAAGGATTTTTAAAATCTAATAATTTCTCTATACCAGGTATTCATAAAAATGTGTTAACCTTTTGATTGGTAGTAACCTGTCAGTTGGCAAGTCTAAAATATTTCCTGTGTGTATGATGAGGAAAGACTTCTTCATATTCATATTGAAAATGCTTTACATAACCTCTGACCTGGGAACTAGATGATTAAAGTACTGGCATGCCTACCCCTATATCCACATGGGTAGGATGCAGCAGCATGAGTTTTAAAGTGATAAACTATGGATCAGATGCATCCTTTACCAATCACATGGGCTTCAGCAAGTTAATTATTGAAGGCTCAGTTTTCTTATGCAAATACAGATAATAATACCAATACTTCTCTTAGTGAATAGTTATCTTTATTACTATTAATCATTTGTTTATTAAATATAAAAACATAGGGCATTTTTTTGTTTTCTTTTATTTTCTCTTTGTTTTCTTAAGGAAGGGAAAGACATTGTTCTGTTCAGGGATTTTGTAATAATACATAATATCCAGAGAAGTTGCAGAGACATTTTTTACTTAAAATGTATATGAACTAGAGGCAGAAGATAGTTTTATCTAAGAGATTTCTAACATAGAGAATTTAAGCAAAGTAAGATAGATCTTTTTCTACCTAGTCGTACATATTTGCAAGGCAGCAGAAATGTCAACTAAATGTCACATATATACTGTTAACTCTTGAGTTGTTTAATTTTGTTATTAACAAATTCCTAACCATGTGATGACACGTGGTAACTTTTGAGCATTGAAAGCAGGAGAAACAGAAACAGTAAGTTGTTCACCCTCCTTTCCCACAGACCTCTATAATGTTTTATGGAAAACCATGTTGTTTTTGATTTCTAATAGATACCATATAATTTTGGGGTGAGCTAAAAAGCTGACTTCCTATTTCATGAATTAGTAAGTTGGAGCCACTGAAAACAACCTTTGAGATACATAGAAGCACAGGTAGATAAATTATGTACCCCTAATACATAATTTATACCTGAGGGTTTAGAAGTCTGTTAGATAGAAACAGCAAAGATAGATAGAAACTGCAGTTTCTGTTAGATAGAAACTGCAAAGCATACTGGGCTGATAATCAAAGGCTTAGTCTGAAGTTCTGGCCTTGCCACGTATATAAAATGTAGGCTTATAAGACAGTGACTAAACATGTCTGGGCCTCAATGAACTCATCTGCAAAGTGAGATTGTGGTTGGGACTGACCACATTATGTTTCCGTCACTCAACAGCTTCTAACTCTGGTGCTGTATAAACATTCTGTTTGCAAAATCAAGCCTCAAGAGACTAGAGATTTGTACAGAATTTGTTTGTGGAATTCCTTAAATAATATGAGACTGTTTCTTTGCTAATCTTGCAGCACTTGCTCCTAGAATTGTAGCTAGTACTACCAAGAACAGCTGTCCTAGTTACAAGTTATCAAGTTCCTACCAAGTGCTGTATCAACCCTGAATATTCTCTGAAGGACTGATGCTGAAGCTGAAGCTCCAATACTTTGGTCACCAGATATGAAGAGCCAACTCATTGGGAAAAGACCCTGCTCCTGGGAAAGATTGAGGGCAGGAGGAAAAGGAGGTGACAAAGGATGAGGTGGTTGGATGGCATCATCAACTCAATGGACGTAAGTTTGAGCAAACTCAGGGAGATAGTGAAGGACAGGAAGCCCATAGAGTTGCAAAGAGTCAGACATGACTGAGTGACTGAACACCAACCAAGTGCTAGTCACAGTGTCAGGTACTTATATAGTTATAATCATTAATGTTTAAATTATGATCGCAAAATACAGATGGACAAAGTGAGATTCAAACATCTGGAGTAACTCGGACCAAGGTCATAGAGCCAATAAGTAAATCTCAGAGGTAGGGTTTGAATCCAGGTTTTCTGACTCCAAAATCCGTTTTTCATTTTCCTAACCTGTATGAATGATGGGCAGTTCTGCACTACTGTGTGATTTGGAGTGTTTTAGGTCTCTGTCACCACTTTAAATACCATCTGTACAGCGACATAATGATGACTACATCTCTCAAAGTTTTACCTCCAGCCCAACCCTTTCCTGAACTCCAGACCTGCATTCCATTTAACACCTCAGCTCCTCCACTGACTGTCTAACGGGCTTCTCAAAAACAAATAAACAAACAAATGTTCAAACTCAAGCTCTTGATTTTACCCAGCATATCTCTCCACCTAATGTTGTCTGTCCCAAGCTCAAGGAGCTACACTTTTCTTTCTTGACCATACTAAACACCTAGAGTCCTCCTTAGTTCTGCTCGTTCCCTCACACCCCACATCCAATTGATCAGCATAACCTTTCAGCTTTTCTGAAAAACACAACTGAATTTGATGACATTTGCTACCCTCATCGTTTCCACCAAAGCCACCAGCATCCTCTGCCTTCATAAAGGCAGTAAACCCCCAATCTGCTTTCTTACTTCCACCCTATCCCCTCAGGCAATCTGTTCTCTACACAGCAGCCAGAGTGATCTTTTTCAAATCTGACTCAGGTGATGACATTCTTTTGCTGAAAACCCTCCGGTCTTCTCTCTCCATCTAATTCAGGGTATACTGGGTGTCTTACCAACCACCTACAATGTCAGCCCTGACCTCCACTCTCAATGACCTCATCCCCTTCTACTCTCTACCCTTCCCACTCTCCTCTGGGCACTCTGGGCTCTGGACTCTGGACTCTGGACTCTTGAATACACCAGGTACACTTCTACATTCATCCTTTGCTTTCATATTTGCTATTCACCTTTCTCCTTAGATTTCCACGTTGCACTTCCTCACTTCCTTTGGATCTTTACTCAGATGCTATCTTTTCAGAGAGGACTTCCCTGATCATATGATTTAAAACAGTACCTCGCCACTCTTCTCTATTTATACAGCTTTATTTTTCTTGATAGCATTTATCACTAGCCGACACTAGCTCAATTGTTTGTATTATCTCTCTCCTCTCAAACACACATATACACATGAATACAGATACTTGACAGGGACTAGCAGGTTCTATGTTGCATCACGGTGTCTAGAAGAACATTTGCCACACAGTAGGTACTTAGTAAATATTTGCGAATGAAGAAATGAATAACAAATGCAAAGTGAAGGAGAGTGTGCACATTAAGCTAAAATAATAAAAAAATTGACGTGCAACACACTGAAAATTCTGATAGGAAATTTTAGGAATATGGATAAATTTTTACTTGTTTACTATCTAGAAAACATAACCATATTTTATTTAACTATCAAAACAAGATAATAGGCACATCAAAAGCATTTTCAGTTTTCAAAATATACTCTGGCAAAAATAGAGTAAGCGTAAGGTTTTTCTGCCAAAATCAAGACACAAAGCTAATTTGATATGCAAGAATGCCTAATGAAGATAACAGCTCCTGAAGAAATAAGTCAAGGTTTTCATTGGAAAAAGAGATACCAGTCTAGGTTGAAAATGCCAGTTTTTTTTTTTTACTGTGAATGACCATTTTATGGATTATAAACTAATGATAATAAATACACAATGCCCTCTTATCTGTGCCTAAAATGCAGATAGCAACCTCAAGCATTTTTATCTTGTAGCAAAAGGCACTTAAAATTAGAAAACCAGGATTTGAGCTTAGGATGTGCATTGTGAGGAATAAGACAAAGTCACTGAGAAAGTTACCTGCCACTGTCCAGTATTATTTACAGCAAAGTTTACTAGGACATACAGTCAAATGTGCATTATCACCAAAAGACCAAAGAATGTGTCTATCTTCTATCTCTACTCCAAGGTAATATAGCTGAGATAGAATAATTTAATTCAGGCAATCAGAGATTTTTAAAAATCTACTTTTTCTGCATTAGAAGAAATGTGTAGCTCCATGCCACTTGTAAGGTTTTGGAGAGTCAAACATTCAGTTCAGCAAATCTTAGATTTATCTAGCTGCCTTCACATTTCAACTTACACCACTGCAGACCTCCTGACAACTGTGCCCCTTGAAGGTTTTCTTTCTTCTGGGAAGTAAGTGCAAACTTTCAAATTCTTCAAATTCAAATCGTATCTTGATTCCTAAAGAGAGCCCACCATAAACTTGGTCTGATTCAAGGCCCAGAGTCTCCGATCAGAACTTCTAAAACTACTCTCATCCTCTACCACTGGAAGTCTCTTTTCCCGGAAGGCTTTATGTTAAGATTCCTGGGTCTTCTAACCTCCTAGAATTTTTTGGAGTGGCGATGATATAATAGCTTTCATGAAATTTTCAAAAAAATATGCTATCTCCCCACAAAAGTTTTAAAACAACAATAACAACAACAACAGTCCTGCCTTTTTTCTTTAATACTGAGCTTTCTTAATGTTATTTCTTCATTCATACTGAAGGCAAAATAGATTTTTCTGACCTCTTCAAAACTTCCATTTTGTCACTTGTTTTGCGTCTAATCATTTAACTTCTTGACTCATTTGTCACTTGCTTCTTTAATTCATACTCTCCCAGTATTTACTATAAACAGAGCAATGGGCTAAGTCTGAATTTTTTGACATGATTTCATGTATAAATTGTGATTACATAGGGATGAACAATTATTTTTAGATACAATGAATAATTTATGGAAATATTTATTCAGAGCACAGATTTTAACTACTCAAACATCATAATGGACCATAACTTATAGTTCATGGGACTCAAATCTAAATCTCAACTTTATTATTCATTCCTAAAGCTTATTATTCATTCAAAGACATTTTTTTCTTTCTGTAAAATGTTTATTTGAAGAGCAGAAGTAAGGAATCATTATTGCTTAAAAAAACTCACAAGAAAATTATTAAATCTTCAAACATAAATACGAAATTAAAATATATCTATGCAAAACATGGGGGTAATGGAGAGGGATGACCTAGAGATTAAAAGGAAACTGAATTCCAGAACTCCGTGCTTCTACAGACGTCATTTGCCAAATTGCCAGGCAAGTCTGGGGACACGCTTTACAGCCCAACACCCAGAACTGAGATGAGTTCCCTGTATCAAGTTCATTCTATCTCCTGAATTCCTTATCTTATCTAATTCCCTACCATATCAAATTGAATTATTTTCTAGGCCTGCTAGGGAAAGTAAGCTTTTACACTGGAAGCCTTTGACCGTGTTGTAAATCAAAGGCGATGACTCTTTCTAATTAGGAAACAAAATTTAAAGTTGTCCTATCTGAGACTTTGCTTAAGTTTCAGTTTCCCCTTCCTTACCTCTGGTTCCTGACGTGTGTCCGTTCCTTATCCCAAGGCTTCTGTGTTCTTCCTGTAAATGTCCCTGACTGACATACCCGTCTTCCAAACCTTTGCCTCCTTGGTTTTTCCAGGCCTGGCTGTCAGTCAGACCACTGTCTCTGGTCTGGAAGAAAACTTCCCATTTACAACTACTCTATTTAACTTAAATCAAATCACTATCTCCCACCAAGGTGTCATCAATTCCATTTCTAGGAAGTAGATACTTCATAAGGAGAATAAAGAATGAAATGAGAATGTATGTGGGAAGAAACTGCAGCAGGACCCATGAGTTGAATAAAACACAGGAACAAGTGACCAAAAAAAGAAAGAAAAAGAAAATAGAAAATCAATACAAATGACGCTTGGGAAAAGAATTGGAAGAAATAATTGAAAGACTAATGCATATACAGTCATATCACAATTATAAACATTTGTAACTCAAAGCTTTCAAATACTAAAGTGAAAAGCAGAAAGCAGTAAAAATTAAGATCAAAAGAAATAAAATTGTGTAATTCAGATTATGCAGATATATTCCAAATGTAAAAGTAGTAAAGAAAATTAGTTCACAGAGTTTACCCATTATATAACCTTATAAAATCTGAAGACTTATAAAAGGAGAGCCTGGTAACACTGTCAAAGTTAATGAACAAGTCTCGGATGTAGTAGGCAATTCAGAAGGGAGCAGAGGTAGAAAGAAATAAGTAGTGAGTCAAGGAGAGGAGAAATACTTAGAAGATGTGGAAAGTGGTTCACTTACCTGTGATCCCATTTGGCAATAACGCTAAACTGTTGAGGAAGAGGGAAAAAAGAAAGAGCACGTAATGTTGCCAACCACATACATTTTTGAAAAATTCCCAACTCAATAAGTTAGTCAAAGAGCAAAATCATGTAAGTGACTATTTGAAAAAAGGATATGAATGTACCAAAATCTTAATAGCTAATTTTCTAATAGGGTTGAAGGGAGTTAAAATGTACAGGGCAGGGGTGGCACTGAATCGAGAGATTGCTTTCCCTTTATTCAATACTATAAATGTCTGAAAAAGAAAACAAACACATAAAACAGAAGTTAGAAATGCAATATTAAAACTAAGAACAATTTGAGAAAAAAGTGATAAAATTTTTTTAGAAATATGATTTTATAAAATAATAATATACTAACTACTAACATATGACATGATGCTACGTATTTTCTCTTTCTGAATGCTATAAACTCCCCTAATTTGGCGAGAGATATGAGGATTTAAGGAACATAAAGAAAATATATAGTCATTACCATAGGAATACTTAGCATCACCATCAAGTTTTAATATCAGTATTTTCAAACTGTACTTATAATTCACAAAGAGCTCAAGAATGAGGCTTTGATTACTTTTTCAATTTGATAAAAGCCTTCTCACAGGAACTTCAGTGTTTTCTGGAGGTGGTAGTTGATCAAATGCTTTTAGGGGGCACTTGGAAGTCACCTGCTTTTATTTCTTCTTGAGGGAACCATGGAATGGGCCAAATTTATATGTGAGGGAATAAATGTGCTGAAAATCAAAGTACCTTTTGTAGAGCTAGATATTATAAAGAGAACTTTGTATACGACTCCTGGAAATATTGTTTTTAATGCATAAAAAATAAACTCCTTGTCTTTACTTTCTGCTTCACCACACTGTAAGGTCAGCAGACTTTTGCCCTTCCTCATTTCCCCCACTGCAAGATGCTCTTTCAGCTCTCTGCCTGTCCTGGTCGTGGGTTCAAATAAATGCTTCCCAAAGACTCTAGGACAACGGGGCCATGGCATGGTCAAGCCCATTACTACCATAGTGATACTTCAGACAGAGGGGAGGTGGCACAACATTCTTCACCTAACATGCCTGGCACTAGCCCAGAAGCAATTAGGAAGTAGAGGAAATAAAGGCAACTTGACTAAGAACTCACTTTCTTATTGATATAATAGGGATCCAGATCCTCCAGGGGCTCTGACACCATCTCTGGAGGAATGTCTCCATAAATAAATGGAAGGGATTTTCCTGCTTCCAAGTCACTATTTGGCTTTGGGCCACTTTCATCATCCTCATCCTTGCGCTCTTGTTTGGGTCTCTTAGCTTTCTCTTCTGCAATGCGTTGTTCAATAGCAGCAAGGGATTCCCTGGTAAAGAAGCGGAAGCTGTCAGGTCCTGGCGGTACCAGCACTGACTGTGCCATCTTTTCATCCTGCTTCTTTAATCACTGTTTAGCTCCTTGCATAAGAAAGTGCTATGGAAACAACAGAGAGAGAGAGAGAAAGACAGAGAGGGAAAAAAAGCAATGGTCGTTAGGATAAAAGGGCAATGACATGATATTGAGATATCATACATACAAACGAAGCTATCTGTAGTATTTTACTAAGGAAGCTGCACTTGGCATTCAGGGGATTCGCCTGCATGCATTCATCTGCTTGCATGGAGATCTATCTTTCACATTCAGTAGGTGTCTATGAGGTAATCTAATCTCCCACTCCCAAAATGTTTTAAGTGAAAATATCCAACTCGGAGCTCAGAAATGGAGGATACTGGTTTGTGCTTGCTGCTTCATTTGTGTGAATTATTTTGGCAGCCATCTTTTTCAGCATCCTTTCTGGAAAAAAAAAATATATCAGAGATCCATAACAAGAGATGAATAATCACTCAAAATTGTAGAACTGGGGTGTGTTAAGATCTTGCATGTATCTCTCCATATTTTTTTTTTCCATGTTCCTTTTGGCCCACTCTCCACGTTAAAGAGCTGATTTGAAAATCAATGCACCTGGTAAAGAGCTCTGGAAATCCTGAAATGCCAGGCTGTGGAAACCTAGGTAGATTCTGCTTGAACGCAAGGAGCGGGAAGGAGCAGGGGATGCCCGGTTGTATTTGGAATTGCTCGGAAGCTACACAGGAAGGGACCTGGCTCCTGCCAAACCAGGCAGGAAGTCACCCACGTCAGAGGTCTGGAGCTTGGACCCCCTGGTTGAGCACCTGCTGCTAGCTGGTGTAATTGCTTCTTAAATTAACAAATTTGCAGTATCTTAGGAAATACTGTAGAGAGAGCTCATTTTCTCAAATGATGTCCATTTCTTAAAAATCCACATAGCAGATTTGGACTTGAAAAAATAAGGTTTAAGATAGTTTATCTTTAACATGAGCTCCATTTATTTTGGTTTTTGTGGTAACATAAATGTGGTTTTACTGTATTCTAACCGTATTTTATTGGGCTAGCATATATAATTTAAGTGAGCACACCAATCATTCCAAACGTTATCTCTGAATCAGTGGCAAGAGTTTCTGTGCTTTCTGAAACAATATAACCAAAATCTTGACTCCTGAATGCCGCCTATATACAATCACTTATCTATTTTCCTTCTTTGTAAAATATCAGTCCATTCTAACCCTTACCCTACAGGAATGAGCATTCCCATTTAATTATATGAGGTGCATTATCTAAGAGTAAAATTCATTCACATCCAGGTCACTCCTGCAGCATATGTCAGATCAAATAGGGAAATCTAAAATAAGATAATTACTGCATCATTTCCACATTTTTTTTTGAAGTAGACCAGGACCTTTCAGCCACCAGTAGCAGACTGCCCTCTTAGAATCCCAGTGCCTCTAAAACATCCCTCATTTTCCTCACCCATCCCCAGAGACCCTTATGCCTAGCGACAGGCACAGGAATGAAGAAGGTCCCGGCACACTTCAGGGAGGAAACTGCCATGCCTGGATGCTCTAATAGAAGAGACATGCTAAAACATGCAGCCAGCAGCTTCAAAATGAAAGTGGTCCTCTGCAGATTCCCCCAGGATTCTACTGTAAAGGTAGAGAAGCATCACAGAAAATAAGCATAATAAGAATATTAAAACATTACCCCTGCAGAGTCTTTTACACCCAGAGTTTAGGATTGATAGGCTGGCACCAAGAAGACTGCAGCTAAAATTCCATCATGCTTTTTTTTTTTTCTTTTTTTCATTTTTTTTTAAAATTTCTCCTTCAGAGACCACACCTAACTTCCTGTGAAAGGATTCTGGTAACTGAAGTAAGACCAGGCATTTCCTGTGTGGGGACTACAAAATGGCATTATTATAGCTACCACTAGAGGGCAGAGGAGCTGTGAAGAGAAAACCCTCAATGTACACACAGAAGCGTGTTTGAAACAGCTCAAAGCTCTCAGTAATGGAGCTCTGATCTTCTAAAGGCTTTTCTTAGAACGTTAAGACTTAGCCGGTTTCAATCACTAATTTTGTTAATGAATAGTGCTTCTGTTCATGCTTTTTATTTGCTAAGCCAAAAGTCACTGAATGGATAAAAATAATTCAAAGTAAAAAAGAAGGTAAATAATAAAGGGCTAAAAGTAAAAACTTATAAAACAGCAATTATATTAATGAAAGTCTTACCTACATGGGATTTGACATTAACCTCAGACCCAGAGTCTCTGAAATCCAATAAAGGCCTTTGCTAGTTCAACAAAGAGCTAGCTAAACTAACTTTCCCTAGAAATAAAATTAAACTATTAGGACACCAATCTTATTTTATCTCTAATTTAAGTGGCTGAAAAGCAACCGGAAAACATGAAAGCCAAAAGGAGACTAAATTCCAGTACTTAGATTAATAACATAGTTAAGATTTGAGGACTAATATGTGCCAGTCACTGACTGGGCTGAGTCTGCACATACTGTATCATTCCATCTCCCCACAATTCCATCAGATAAAGGCTTTCATGATCCTTATTGGAAAATCTAAGAAAGGAAATACATTGAGGTTAGGAAGTTACCTCAAATCCACAGTCAGGATTCAGACTCAAAATCTGTGAGCTTTATTCAATTATGCTACTGCTAAGTCACTTCAGTCGTGTCTGACTCTGTGCGACCCCATAGACGGTAGCCCACCAGGCTTCCCCGTCCCTGGGATTCTCCAGCAAGAACACTGGAGTGGGTTGCCATTTCCTTCTCCAATGCATGAAAGTGAGAGTGAAAGTGAAGTCGCTCAGTCGTGTCTGACCCTCAGCGACCCCATGGACTGCAGCCTTCCAGGCTCCTCCATCCATGGGATTTTCCAGGCAAGAGTACTGGAGTGGGGTGCCATTGTCTTCTCCGTTATTCAATTATAAACAACCCAAAAACCGAAACACCTGCTTATGTAAGTAAACCTAAAATAAAGATTAAATAAAATCGGTAAGAGGAAACAATTATAATCAGAAACAGTCATGATTGTAGTGCTAGTGGTAAAGAACTTGCCTGCCAATGTAGGAGACACAGAAGACTAGGGTTCAATCCCTGGGTCTAGAAGATCCCCTGGAGTAGAAAATGGCAATGCACTCCAGTATTCTTGCCTGGAAAATTCCATGGACAGAGGGGCCTGGTGAGCTACAGTCCATAGCGTTTCAGAGAGTCAGACACAACTGAGCAACTGACCATATCTACATTTTTTGCATATTTTCTGGCTTCACCATTTTCATTAGAAAGGGTATTTTTTAAGTGTTTGACCTGTGATTTTCTTTTTTCAAACTTTAAACTTTTCACTTTGTATTGGGGTATAGCTGATACAACAATGTTGTGATAGCTTCAGGTTCACAGCAAAGGGATTCACCCACACACACATATCCACTCTCCCCCAAGCCTTCCTCCCATCCAAGCTAGGACATAACATTGAACAGAGTTCCATATGCTACACAATAGGTTGGTTTTCCATTTGAACATAGTGTTGTGTACATGACCTTCCCAAACTTCTTAACCATCCCTTCTACTGGCAACCAAAAGTGTATTTTCTAAGTCTGTGAGTCTTTTTCTTTTACTTCTGCAGGTAAGTTCATTTGTATCATTAGAAAAACTGTTTAAGACGGGCAAGAAGCAGATATTGCCAAAAAATAACTCTGTAATTCATTCTAGCAAGTCTCTTTTGGTAATATAAGCAAAAGAATGACCCAAAATGGCTTAGGTAAGAGAAAGAAAGAAAGGAGAAAAAAAAAGAAGAAGAAAAGATTAGGAGGAGGGATGGAGGGAGGAAAATGGGGAGGGAGAGAGGGAGGAGAGAAAAAAGAAGAAAAGAAAGGAAAAGGAACATGGGGATTCATTGTCAAGGTTTGTTGTCTAAGGCTAGCTAGGCATAAATGCTTTGGAAGCCCAGTGATGTTACCAGAATCTAGTTATGCTGTATGCTTTGGCTCTAACTTCTATCGTGATAGCTTTTCGTTCCTTATTATAGTAAGATGCTATAGCATCTCTGACTTCCCAATATCACAGATTTAAATCCAATAGGGACAAAGACCCAGAAAAAATCTCATTGCGTCTCATTAGCTTCAGCTGGGTCACATGCTTATCCCTGAAGCAATCACTCTGTCCAGGGAGATGCCATACTTTGTGCTTTGATTGGCTTCTCCTAAGCCAATGCCTCATCCTGGAACTAGGAGGAAGTTCTACTTGAAACCTATGAACAGTGAGGATTGTGGTGGTGGCACAGCAACATTCCTGAAATGCAGAGCTTGTGTACTATTCCTGGAATAAAAGGGGGTTGATTCTGGCCAACAAAAACAAGCAAGCAAACAAGTATGCATGCTGGTCACAGAGTGGTCGTATTTGCAGTGTTTCAATACTCAAGTAACTCTGTGTGTGCTTGTGTAGGTGTAGGTGTTGCAAGAGGGCATCAGAGGGCAGACACACTGAAACCATACTCACAGAAAACTAGTCAATCTAATCACTAGGACCACAGCCTTGTCTAACTCAATGAAACTAAGCCATGTCCGTGGGGCAACCCAAGACGGGCGGGTCATGGTGGAGAGATCTGACAGAATGTGGTCCACTGGAGAAGGGAATGGCAAACCACTTCAGTATTCTTGCCTTGAGAACCCCATGAACAGTATGAAAAGGCAAAATGATAGGATACTGAAAGAGAAACTCCCCAGGTCAGTAGGTACCCAATATGCTACTGGAGATCAGTGGAGAAATAACTCCAGAAAGAATGATGACAGAGGATGAGATGGCTGGATGGCATCACTGACTCAATGGACGTGAGTCTGAGTGAACTCCGGGAGTTGGTGATGGACAGGGAGGCCTGGCGTGCTGCGATTCATGGGGTCGCAAAGAGTCGGACACGACTGAGTGACTGAACTGAACTGGACTAAACTGATATACACACATATATGGAGAGCATAGAGGGTATGTTTATACACATATATCATTTTCTAGCTTCATCATTTTCATTAGGAAAAGTTTCACTGCCTTCCATGTATATCATTTTAAAGACTTAGAAACCAGGCAAGAAATTTAGATTACGTCCTCAGAGTAACTTGTCCTACCACAATAAAATATTTTACAAATCTCTATGATGAGCACTAACTTCATTTATCAAATGAACACAAGCATACTACAGAGATCAGGTTTGGTCCTATGCGACTGCGATAAAGTGAATATTACAATAAAATCAGTCACAGGAATTTTTTGGTTTCCCAGTGCATACACAAGTTATGTTTACACTATACTTTAGTGTAAGTGTGCAATAGCTTTATGTCTTAAAATGTACAGACCTTAATTGAAACTTAATTTATTTCTAAAAATTACTAAAAATTCTAATCATCTGAACCTTCAATGAGTCATAATCTTTTTGTAACAGTAACATCAAAGACCACTGATCATTGATCACCATAACAAATATAATAATAATAAAATGTTTGAAATATTTTGAAAATTACCAAAGTATGACACAGAGACAGGAAGTGAGTAAAGACTGTTGGAAAAATGATGATGATAGACTTGCTCAGCAAATGGTTGCTGAAAACTTTTAATTTCTAAAAAACACAATAAAGTAAAGTGCAATTAAAAGAAAAACAAGATATGCCTGTATCTGAATATTCTGGTCTTATTTTACAGATGTGCTCAACAATAGACTAACTTGTTATACAAAAGATTCTATTAATAATTTAAAAAGTAAACTAAAAAGCAAAAAATTTACAAACTGTTTTGCCAAATATTCGGGGGGCAGTGATCAACATAGATAGTGCTTATTTTTTGCCAGGCATTATTTTAAGAAGTATGTTGTTGTGTTGTTGAAGAGTGTTACTCGGTCATGCCTGACTCTTTGCAAACCCATGGACTGTAGCCTGTCAGGCTCCTCCATGGAATTCTCCAGGCAAGAATACTGGAGTGGGTTGCCATGCCCTTCTACAGGGGATCTTCCTGACCCAGGGATTGAACCAGAGTCTCCTGCATTGCGGGTGGATTCTTTACCATTTGAACCACCAGAGAAGCCCAAGTGAAAGTGTTAGCCTCTCAGAAGTGTGTGATTCTTTGCGACCACATGGACTGTATAGCTTGCCAGGCTCCTCTGTTCATGGAATTCTCTAGGCAAGAATATTGGACCATTTAATTTTTATAACTATCTGATAAAGTAGATATTGTGATCATCCTCACTTATAACAAGAGGAAACTGGGGTACCAAGAAGTTAAATAATTTGCAACATGTATAAGTTCTCACAGTTAGAAGTGTAATCAGGATTTGAACCCATGCTCCTCCCAGGCTACAGAATCTATGTTCTAACCATCATGTGCTGCTTCTTAAGTCGTTTTCCAGAATTATTCACTCTCACGAACACTCCCAAGATATGTGAATTTACATTAGTTGTATGATCACTCCTTCCTCTCCCATTACTCCTAGTCAGTGAATGTGTCATAGGATATTTAAAAGGATAAACCACCAATATTTTACCAAAACATCCAAGACATATGATGAACAACATCTAAATATTTTTTCTGTTTCAAATTGACTTTTGTAAAATATAGATAGGAACCATAGTCTCTTGTTTATGATTTTCTGGGATGAGATTTTCAGAAGTCATGCACATTAGTTTTTCTTGCATTTGTTCTGCCCTTGGTTAACATCATACTGACATTTTATGAGAATGCTAAATGATACATGTTACATAGCTTTTAAATTTCATTAATTGTACTAGTTTACAGGCAGAAGATTTTGTATTACAACTTTTAAGGCCAGAGGCTATATTAGGGAAGACCTATAAATAATGGGAAAGGCAAGCAATGTTATTTTAAGTAGTTGGAAAAACAGTTAGAATTGGATTTCTAGATTCTGATGACATTTCTATGTTTCCTTTTCAATTCCTTATGTTTTAAATTTGTCTCACTTATAAAATAGGAACATTAATTTTCTAAATTGAAATATAAAAGAAAAATTAAGCCACGTTATTACACATAATGATATCTATAAAATAGTATTACATTTATATGAAAGGGCAATAACAAAACAAAGAAGTAATAAATAGGATATGACTTTAATTCCTTTCCATGAAGATCTACATTTATATAAATAAGTACTCTAAAGTTAAATTTATATGAAGAACATTATTGGCTTATTACATTTCATAGATAAACAAATAATTATAAAAGTTTATATCATAATTACTGACTGTGGAAAGTGTTTAAAAAACTTAGAGGATTTAGAACCCAAGAGTTAAGAAAGCTGAGAAAGACTAAGGGGTTTATTTTTCTGAAAGTGATCTTTTAATTCTATTTTACAACTGTTATTTTGAGTTTTCTTCAGCACATTAATACTGATAACAAGCCAAGGAAATATTTGCTAAATATTACCTGAAGATTTATTTTCTGTATTTTCTAGTTTCTTTATTCCATAGGTTTGAGTCTATTTTCTCACAAACTCTTTGATTGTCACTTGCTGTGTTTTTGCATATCCTTATCTTTTTAACCTTGATCCACTAGCTCAATTCTGTAACTAACAATTTTCATAAGAGTGAGAAAGATCTGAATAACTAGACTTATGTGTTGCCTCACTACAGATTAGAGGAAGAACATAACAGAAAATAAAAGACATAGGCTCAGTATGTACTGTTCAGTGTTCCTTTAAATGACTGTTATGTTTTAAATACATTTTGTTTTTCTTTAACAGAAATGTACTCTGATGTTATCGTGATCCCTGGGAAATATCATTCAATGTTAACAATAACCACTTTCAAAAAATTTCCTGGAAAAAAACATTATATATGAGATACACCTCTATTTTTATACAAGCATTTTTATTTTGTTGAAAGTAGAGTGGCAACTTGTTTCTACATCCTTTCTTAATTTTCAGATGTATTAAACAGAGATTCCCATCTGTGAACTACTTCAATTCTGCCTAAATGACTTATCAGCTGGAAGTCCACCTCTAATCTGATGACATACCAGTTTGCTTTTTGATGGATTGATCATACTGGAATTACAGAATTCTACTTCTGGATATTAATAGTCAAGCAAGGAAGAAAATTTCCTAAGGTATGATCCTCCCTATGAGAATGAGACATTTCCATGTGCTCCAAATACTTTAATATTTCTAGCTCAGTTTTCTTCAGTCCTTCTGTGTCACTGAGTACTGCTACCCAAAACTGTCCCCCCTCAGCCTCCATCCTCTTTAATAGGAGAAAAAAAAAGTGCCCTCTCAACTCTTAAGTGGGATAGTAGAGCTGAATGTCGGGGCATCTTCCCCAGGAAAGAACAAGAAAGCAGAGCCAAGAGCAGAAGGTCTTTGGAATGAAAAACAGTGCTCTCAAAAAACAGGTACATTCCAGAGTGTCCTGGATACAAAACTTGTGCGTGCCAGTGTGTGTGTGCACACATGTGATGCACGTGTGTGCCTCAGAGAGACAGAGATCTAGAGATGAGAATGAATGCCTGAAGAGACCACAGGTTTGTTTCTTCATGCCATGTTAACACGATCTAAATTCTGGTTCTACTGGTTACCACACTTGATTCTTGTAATATTTTGTGAAAGACGTAATATTATTGTCACTTTCCTAATGTGCAGTGTGATACAGGCTTATGGTAGGCTGTGTAACCTGGCGCGGTCACACGGAGCCAGCATTTAAACTCACATGTGTCTGATGTCAAATTCTAAATAAACTTCGTTGTCCCATTTTCCATCAAGAGTGAGAAAAGTACCACTGATTCACAAATTGAGAAGGGTATTGTGAAATACATCTGATTCTTTAAGTCACTGGATCCCCATCTATAGCTCAGATATTCATGGGATACTCTACGCCCGCGTGGGTGCTCAGTTGTGTCAGACCCTTTGGGACCCCATGGACTGTAGCACCCCCAGGCTCCTCTGTCCATGGAATTTTCCAGGCAAGAATACTGGAGTGGGTTGCCACTTTCTTCTCCAGGGGAACTTCCTGACCCAATGATTGAACCTGCATGTCCTGCATCTCCTGCATTATCAGGTGGATTCTTTACCACTAGCATCACCTGGGAAGCCCACCCTGGGCCCACTACTATTAAACAAATTGGTGGCCTACCAGGAATTACTGTTTCCCCTTCATAATCTTGCTATTGTGAGGCTAGCTTGACTTTTCGCTGGAATAAGATTTAAACTCTTTAAACCTCAGATTTCGCATCAGTGGAAATGAAGGCTCATTTTGAGTTTTATGAAACAAATTTAAAAAGAATAAACTAAGCACTATGATTGAGACATAGTAGATGCTTAGTAAATGCTGGGGGGTTTTTTTCCCCTTTTTTTAGAGACATCTTAGTGCTGTTGCTTGTCATTTCAGTAATGCCTATCTCTCCATTGTCCCATCTTCCTTATTTTATCCCATCTTTTGTGGTTTCCAGGGTCTAGCATAGTACTCATCTGAGATAAAGTGTTTAGTAAATCATCGATGAATTAACAGTTGTAACCCTGTATTTATTCAGGAGTTTTCTTGGTCTTTGTTTTCTTTCCAGGATAATTTTTGTGTCATGACACCAACTAATTTTTGATTTCTGATTTTGTTGTTTCAGTTATATAGGACTTTACAAGTGACTTCTTACGTCTATGGCACCTCCATATACTGAGCTTACTTTACCTAACCCATGCCCTTAACCTAAAGTCAACTACTATCCTCACTGTCTCCCCTCTCCATCCAACCCATGTGTACTTGAACACCACACACATGCACACGCACACACACACACACACACACATGCATATATATAGAGATATGTTTGTTTCTGCTTCCCTAGCTTGTTTCAGCAGCCCAGAAAGTTCAACATTCATGTATCTACCTTTCACAATCTTATCAATTCATCACAAGCCATTGTTCTGTAAATTTTTCTTCCACTTCTGAATTTCCATTATATCAATGTTTAAAGAAGAAAAAATATCACAGCATTAACCTCTTAATGCATACATTAACATATATTTTTCTTTGCGTTAATCTGTCCCTAAAACTACTTCTTGGTCAGTTTTAATGAAAGTATAGCCTGACATCTGTCACTTTCATCCAACTATTATCAACTGATTCTTCATTACCACTTTATATTATAAAGCACAAATTCTCCTGCCTGATATTTAAAGAACATTCCAAATGTCTTTTCCAGTCTTTCCTCCTGTCAACCCTTATTAGTACCCTGTTTTAAAGACACAATAATCTGTTCAAGTTTTCCTAAACTTGCATCATGTTCTCTGTATTTTCACTTCCAAGCTAATGTTTATGCTGTTTTCATGACCTGAAATTCACTATATTACCAATTCAACCTGATAAAACAATAGCAGTTTTAAATCTCAAGTATGACATTTTCCATAAGTACTTCCACATCCTTCCATCTGAATATGTCCTTTTACTTTTGAGCCAAATAATACTTGTTTTTTACACACTATTTGATGTACTAATGTGACTGCTTTGAAGTAAGTCTGTGAAGCCCTCCTCTTGGTAACTCTAAAAGTTCATAAAGCAATACCTTGTACAAAGTAGACAAAAGAACTAAATAACAGAATATTTCCAAAAGGCGGTATTGAATAACCTGCGGTGCTAGTGTTAAAAAACCCGCCTGCCAATGCAGGAGATGTAAGAGACACGTGTTCAATCCCAGGTTGGGAAGATCCCCTGGAGAACGGCATGACAACCCACTCCAGTATTCTTGTCCTTGAGAATCCCATGGACAGAGAAGCATGGCGGGCTACAGCCGATAGGGTTGCAAAGAATCAGACACAACTAAAGTGACTTAGCATGTGACGTTGAAGGGATCCTGGATGTAAAATAGGCTCTTGTGACTCGAGAGGACAGATCTAAGATGAATATGTCATAGCAAAAAATTGATTCACTATAAATAAATAATAATGTTCAAATTATTAGACTTGCATAAATCTAAACAACTACTCTTTAATAAGAAGTAATTCTAAGTTATTGGAGATACTCAAGCCAGTACTATAGAAAGAATGCTTGTCTGGGCAAATAATTGGAATACATAACTCCAAAAATATTTTCAACCTCCAGATTGTATGATTGCCTAAAAAGGCAGAGCACCTAATTATCTTTTACTAAAGTGAGAAAAATGAAGGCAGAATTAAACAAATTTTTATGGTTTTTTACATAAATTCTGGATTAGAGATCACTCAACATCCAGAAGTCAGTGAGAAGACACGTTGCCTCCCTGATCAGTGGTTGCTGCTGCCTGGCGATGAGCAGCATGAGGGCAGGGAGCTCCTCTGGAACTGCTAACCACCTCCTTCTCCATTTCTCATTGTATCATGTGGTTTCCCCATAAATATGTGGAACTGAATTAAAAATGAGATTTAATTTGCATTTGCATAACTAGACCAAAAGAGGTCAGAAAGAGGACACAGTAAAAAAAGGATCTTAACAATAAAAGCTGACTTGCTTTAAAAATACGATCAATTACGGCTTTTTAGACCGCAATAAGAAAACACTGAAAAGCAATACTAAGAAGTTATTTTTGCCTCTTTTTAGGATCAAGAATGAATCTATTTATCTTTGTCGAGTTCACATTGTAAACAATATATTTTCAGCAAAAATATGAAAATATATGTCCAGATACATGTCTTCTTTTTTAAAATTAGTTATATTAGTGGTCCAGGCACTTAAGCTAAGAGGGCTATGGCTGTAAACAATTTTGAATTTTTTTCTTTTGGAGTTGTTGCCTATTTTCTAGGAAGATAATTTAGAGTTCTTTTTTTCCACGAAACTTCTTTGGCACTCAGCTTCTAGTTACACTTGATTTAGCAACATCACTCATTTTGAGGTACTCTAACTGACTTACTGTTATTTGGTGAGCACCAGGCTTCTGAAGAAAAGGCAATGACTTTGGAGCCAGAACTAGTTTGCATGTTTACTCTGCTACTTTCCAGCTATGGTTCTTCGAGCAAAGTACTTAGATTATAGTGAGAATTAAAGAAATAAGTAAATTACCCAGCACATACAGAGGGTGTTACTTATCCCACTTTTTTCCTACACCCTTCAAGTTCTTCCAAATAATACTGTATGAAGCAGAATAAATAAGCCTACATATAAAGCTTGAAGTCCAATTTACAATTTTACAATTTACAATCCAGTCCATCATTTAACAAACAAAACTTTTAAGTGTTTACTAAAGGCCACTATTGTCCAGATGCTTCCAGACAATCTGCCTTCATGGAGCTTATATTTTATGTATCCTAATAAAACAGATTATGTATAAGAAAATTACATATAGAATATAGAAGGCAAGAGGTACACGCTATGAAAAAAGAAAGAGAGAGGAAAAAAAAATAATAATAAACCAGTGTAGAGAGTGAGGGAGAAGAAGGTTATGTGGTAACTTCAAATAGAGCGGTCAAGGAAAGTCTTGCTGAGGAAGTAACATTTAAGCCAAAGCCCTGAAGGATTCACGGAAGACAGCCATGTCATAAGCCTTCCAGGATGATGGGGTTCCGAGCAGAGCCAATGCATTGCAGAGTTACAGGAAGGTACTCACGTTTGGAGAGGCCTATAGCAAGGTAAGTAACACTGAAAGAGTGAAATGACCACACAAAAACACCAGCATGTCAACAGGAAGAAGAAACTGGAGCAGGTAGCAGGGACAGTGAGTACACCAGCAGACGCTGCCAACCTCAGTTAGGCCTGCCATCTGGTTGCCCAGCAGTTTTACCGGGGACACCTGTGACATAAATGTCAAGATCAGAGCCCAAGCCAGACCCTGAGAAGCAGCAATCATAACAGATAGAAAGGAAAGCTCGCTGCCACTCAATGCCCTTAGCCTGAGCACAAAAAGGGATGTTGAAAGCAGGATAGCATTCCTGACAGCTCAGAAAAATCTAAGCCTGGATGGCCATCTGCAGGGTGGGACCCGAGAACCACGTTATGGATAGCTATGGGGAGTACGGGGCCAAATTTAGCAGCTAGAAACAGCTCAACGTCAGTAAAGCAGTCAAAGCAAAATGTTGCCTATCCTTGATGCCTAGAAATCTTTGCTGCAATTTTAAGAGATTAGAAAAGGGGTATTTTTTGTGGACCAGGATGCAGTTTTAAAATAGACCAGTTAAACGATATAACACCAATTAAAATTAAAACTATGAAACAGATACTGCTACAAAATTTTTCATTTTTATGTGTGAAAAGTGCGCTGGTATTACATTTGTCTATTCAATATGTTGGCAGCTATCTTCACTAGCATATTCCCTGGCTTCTAACCACTCCTAATACATTTTAGAGAGAACAAATAGAGAATTAGCCACTCTGCCCTTAAGTCTTACGGGCTCCTCCTTACCTTTTCCCTCCCTCCCTTCTCTCTCTATTTCTTCTTTCTTCCCCTGCCTCCACCCCAACCTTTAAAACAAGGATAACTTCTATCTTGATCAAAATCATAATGTTGCTGTTGGGATGAATTCTG
The DNA here is from genome assembly GCF_032452875.1 of Bos javanicus. Lineage (NCBI taxonomy): Eukaryota > Metazoa > Chordata > Mammalia > Artiodactyla > Bovidae > Bos > Bos javanicus. The sequence continues at coordinate 31,061,765 of NC_083869.1, forward strand.
ATTATTTACAGTAAACCATTTTTTGAACTTTAAAGCATTATAACATTGTTTATCCTTTTCCTTAATATTATTAAAACATAATTTGCCAGTAGAAATGAATGAAGAAAGAGTTTTTAAATGAAATGACCTCTTGCATTCTATATTTGAAAGTTTCCTTATGTAATTCCATGTATGTGATTTATAAAGGTATGGTTAGAACCTATAAGACGGTTAGATTTTAGAGTTCTCTATCCATGCACATAGATGCATAAGCCCACACATGACAGGTCACATGATTTCCATCCCACCATACGACTGTAGAGGTTTCACCTGAAAACTAAAACAGGAAAAGCAGCAGGTCTGAGAAGGGAAAAGGGCAAAGTGAGGAAAACATACCACCTCCCCCAGTAAAGTGACCATTTGCTTTCTACATACTCATTTCCAGGCTCATATTCATGAATGACATTTCCCATTTGCTTTTCTCACTTCCAATCAGACAAAATATAGTGAAATCATTAAAAGCAAGGACTGATCTGTAAAAACAGCCTCATCACTTGGAAATTATCAAAGGGCAAGAAATGACTCACACTTTTTTTAAAAAGTTCAAATCTTGATCACAAATTGCAAACTGAAATTGCTTTTGGTTTCTTGTAAAAAAAATACAGAGAGACAGAGAGAGAGAGAGAATGATTTGAGTTCTATTAATACAAAGAAAATGTTCATCCAAATAAAAGAATTTGTAAATTAGAAGACATCATTTATATTCATAATTAAACCTCTACTTTCTTTATGGCACTGAGAAAAAAATTTCCCCTTGTATTCGCACTATAACCAATGTTAATTAAAATCATAGGTTTTGTGTTTGGAAGGGGGCCTCCAAAGAGATCATGTAGTCAGACTACTTCTATTCATTAAGGATTGAACTAAAATCGGAGACAGATGGCTTTGTCTCAGATCTCGGAACAGAGATTTCACAACTTTCCTTGGTTGTCTATTCAACTCTTTAATCACCATCTAACTTACTCTTTAGTTATAACCTCTGCTACCATTAACACTATCCAGACTATTTCTGTCAGTGTTTCATTGTATGGAAAGAGAAGCACCATATACACCCCTGTATGGGATTTATCAAGGTAAAATTGCCCAAACATTTACTTAGCATTCTGTTTATTAACATTGAAAGGATATTATCTTTTAGTTCAACCAAGATACAGTGACTCAATAAGAACTGTAGTAAAAGAAAAACATTAGCTAGCATGTAGGCATGACCCTTATAATTCTTAGCCTGTAGTCTGCTGGTAACTACAAATTGTCACTTGCCAAGGGCATTTTGCCACATGCCACTTGGGAGATTGAATCCTGTGCTGCTGTAGCTGTTGACCTTCAAAAAGCCCTGAAGGGCTTTCAGGGTGGGGAATGAAGCACTTTGTGCTCCGGGAAAACTGGTGGAATAGGTCTTTAGATAGATATTTTCAGGAACTGATATCATGATCCCAATCCTTGCATCTCCTCATTGACATCAGCTCCTCTGACTAGCAGAAAACTTTTTGTAAAAGAAGTGTTGATTGTGTGAACTCCCCTTTCACCAAAACTACATATATTGACCTTCCCCAACTATCTCTTTGAAGCAGTTTCTCAGAACTATTGGAGGTGCTTTCTCCTGGGCTGCAGTCCTCATTTTGCCCCCAGTAAAATCTAACTTGCAACTCTCACGTTATGCATCATTTTTTTAGTTGACACTGATTTTCTGTCCATTCTCTTCCCCAAGTTCTTCTGAAGAAAATATAATGTTAACTTGATTAATCAGCTCTTGAGACAACATTGCAGTTGAACACCATAAACACACAGGCTTTTTTTTTGCAGTTTTAATTTATTTTTAATTGAAGGATACTTGCTTTACACTATTGTGTTGGTTTCTGCCATAGATCAACATGAATCAACCATAGGTATACATATGTCCCCTCCCGCTTGAACCTCCTACCCCACTTCACTCCTCTAGTTGTCACAGTGCCCTGGTTTGAGCTCGCTGAGTCATAGAGCCAATTGCCACTGGTTACCTATTCTATATACTGCAGTGTGTATGCTTCCATGCTACTCTCTCCATTATCCCACCCTCTCCTTCCTCCCCTGCCATGTCCACAAGTCTGTCTCTATGTCTGTGTCTCCACTGTTACCCTGAAAATAGGATCATCAGCACCATCTTTCTAGATTCCATATGCTACTGCTAAGTCACTTCAGTCGTGTCCAACTCTGTGCAACCCCATAGACGGCAGCCCACCAGGCTCCCCCATCCCTGGGATTCTCCAGGCAAGAACAGTGAAGTGGGTCGCCATTTCCTTCTCCAAGATTCCATATATTATGCATTAAAATACAATATTTGTTTCTTTCTTTCTAACTTACTTCATTCTGTATAATAGGCTCTAGGTTCATCTACCTCATTAGAACTGACTCAAATGCCTTCCTTTTTATGGCTGAGTAGTGTTCCATTGCCAGAGAAGGCAATGGCACCCCACTCCAGTACTCTTGCCTGGAAAATCCCATGGACGGAGGAGCCTGGTGGGCTGCAGTCCATGGGGTCGTGAAGAGTCGGACACGACTGAGTGACTTCACTTTCACTTTTCACTTTCATGCATTGGAGAAGGAAATGGCAACCCACTCAAGTGTTCTTGCCTGGAGAATCCCAGGAACAGGGGAACCTGGTGGGCTGCCGTCTATGGGGTCGCACAGAGTTGGACACGACTGAAGCGACTTAGCAGAGGCAGCTGCAGCAGCAGTGTTCCATTGCATATATATACCACAGCTTCTTTATCCATTCATCTACTGATGGACATCTAGGCTGCTTCAATGTCTGAGCAATTATAAATAGTACTGCAGTGAACACTGGGGTACATGTGTTTTTTCAATTATGCTTTCCTCAAAGTATATGCAATTGTTGGGACATATGGTAGCTTTATTCCTAGTTTTTCAGGGATCTCCATATTGTCTTTCATAGTGTCTTATCAATTTACATTCCTACCAACACGGTAAGAGGGTTCCCTTTTCTTCACACCCACTCCAGCATTTATTGTCTGTAGATTTTTTGATGATGGTCATTCTCACCAGTGTGAGAAAACTCAGACTTTTAACATGTTGTAGTTGTCTGTCATTCAGTACAGAACACTTTCTACTTTTTCTTATGATTTCTTTTATTCATAGATTGATTTAAGTGTTCCTTAATTTTTCAAAGAAAAGGACTTTTTCTATATAATTTATTGTTATTGGTTTCTAATTTAATTCCACTGTAGCCAAATAAACAAATAGATTGAAACTTACTTTATGGCCCAGCATATGATTTTTGGTGAATGTTCTATATACACTTAAAAAGAATGTGTATTGGCTATTTATAATAACCAGGACATGGAAGCAACCTAGATGTCCATCAGCAGATGAATGGATAAGAAAGCTGTGGTACATATACACAGTGGAATATTACTCAGCCATTTAAAAGAAAACATTTGAATCAGTTCTAAAAGGTGGATTAAACTGGAGCCTATTATACAGAGTGAAGTAAGTCATAAAGGAAAACACCAATACAGTATTCTAACACATATATTTGGAATTTAGAAAGATGGTAACAATAACTCTATATGCGAGATAGCAAAAGAGACACAGATGTATAGAACAGTCTTTTGGACTCTGTGGGAGAAGGTGAGGGTGGGATGATTTGAGAGAATAGCATTGAAACATGTATATTATCATATGTGAAACAGATTGCCAGTTAAGGTTTGATGCATGATTCAGGGTGCTCAGGGCTGGTGCACTGGGATGACCCAGAGGGATGGGATGGGGAGGGAGGTAGGAGGGGGATTCAGGATGGGGAATACATGTACACCATGGCTGATTCATGTAAATGTATGGCAAAAACCACTATGATATTTTAAAATAATTAGCCTCCAATTAAAATAAATAAATTAAAAAAAAGAATGTGTATTGTAATAAAAGGTCAGAATATAGAATATTCTATAAGTAAATTGGAACCTCATGTTTGATAACTGAGAATCCTCACAGATTTTCTTTTGTACTGGTTTTATCAACTGCTGAAAGAAGACTGTTCAAATCTCTAAAAATAATTGTGCATCTATATGTGTATTTCTCACTTTAATTCTGTCAATTTTTTCTTCTTCTGTTTTGGAATGTTTGTCATACACATTTTGTCATGATTTTGTCATGCACATTTAAGACTGTTATGTGCTATTACAAATCTGACCTTTTATTCCAATGAAATGAACATTTTAATCTGTATTAACATTCCTTGTCTTGAAGTCTACTTTATTTGATATTAATATCGACATTTCATCTTTCTTTGCTAAGTGTTTACATGCTATACCTTTTGTCATTCTTTTAGTTTCAATCCATCTTTGTTCACTCTCTTGTTGACCCTCTTTCACCTGATAGAGTGTTCCCATCAGGTACCTTCAATTTACTCTCTCTATGTGGTCAAGATAAGAGTATAAGCTCCCTTGCTACAGATTCACATTTTAAAGGGCAGTATGAACCAATTATGTATCTAAGATAATTAGTTCTAAGGTAATTGGGAGTTGGATCTTTTTGGCCTTTGATCTCATCACTATCAATATTCCTTGTCCCCTAGAGAATTCAATGCCTAATTAAGTATTCCAAATAAACACATGGAAATTTAAGTGACAGCACTGAGTCCAGTAGCAGCGCAAGACAGCAACATACAAAAACAACACAACTAACAGGTTGATTTGTTTGTGATAAATTTTTTTAAAGTTTTACAAAATGTTTTTATATATGCTATATTTATCACTTACAACAACCGCAGTGGGTAGCTCAGGGAGGTATGAATAGCTTCATCTTATAGATAAAGAAACTAAGCTTTTAGTCAGCCTATGCTACTGATCACAGCATATACATAATGGATGCAAGAGTGCAACTTGCATATTTTGACTTTACCTCCCACCACAAGAACTTATTTTATGTCCCTTGCTATTCAAAAAAGGTTAAAGTCATTGACTGCTGAAGATAAACAAAAGCTTCTTAGATGAGGTAGAACTTAGGCTCAGCTTTAAAGGTTATACCAGAAGAAGAGGACATTCCTATTGGAAGGGAAAGCATAATCAAAGGCCCAGCCCTAAGTAGGGTCTGGCTCTAACCTACAAGAGAGAACAAGGCAGGTTGGAGAAAGAGCAAATGAAAAGATCCAATTGGACTAGAGAGGATGTTCTTGCCTAGAGCAAATCAGGGAAGGATAACAGAGGTGAGAATGGGGAAAGTGTCAACAAAAGATGCCAAAGGTCAAGAGGTGGCTTCAAGATGGGGAAGGAATAAGACTGAGAGACCACCTTCTCCCCTACAAAAATATCAAAAAGTCATGTGTGTGTGGAATAATTCCCACGAACACTGTCAGAGGACCCCGACATCCAGAAAGGCAAATTAATCTCCTCAGAATAGGTACAGAAAAGATAAAGACAAAAATGGAAACAAAGGATTTCACGATGGGTCCTCCTGTCCCAGGGAGGGAGTCCTGAAGGAGGAGAAGTTTCCACACAATAGGAAACCCTGTCACAGGTGAGGTAAGGGGGGAACTTTGGATCCTCAGAAGGAAGCACAACAAGGCAAAACAGAAAATTCACTACAGAGATCAGGCCAAACAGCAATTTCCAGCTAAGAAGTGGCTCACAGGCTTGTGTTCACCTGCAGTAAGTGAGGCCTGGGTGCGGGGACTCAGGCTTTGGGGCCCAGTCCTCAGGGAGAGGACTGGGGCTAACTGCTGTGAAGATACCCTGAGGGGGCTAAAGTAACACAGCAGAGACAGAACAGGAGAAACCCTGGGACCACCAGAGAAACAAGAGTATGCCTGCTGGAAGGCTCTAACTCTTTGCGCTAACTCCAGGCATTCACAGGACAAAGGAACATGCCCTAGCATATATCGAAGTGGGGCAATTCAGCTGCAGTCTACTGTACCAGAGATGGCAAATTCCACCAAGCTGTGATCCTAAGCAGCTCAGCTCTGCCAAAGGTGTCACAACCCGGGTTCAACTCCTCTGGGGACATGCACAACCTGCTTCAGGCTGTGGGAACCCCTATGTGGCCCAGCCATGGTCAGCACTCCCCCACACACCCCGCTGGCATTTGCAGTATCCCTTCCTCTCCACAGCACAGCTGAGCAAGTGAGACTGAATAAGCAGCCACTTTCCCTCCTCCATGTCAGGGCAGAGATCAGATACTGGAGAGAGACCTACAAGCACAGGTAGGACCAAAACCAAAGCAAAAGCACAAGCAAAGGAAAGGGTTACAGGTGCACAGTTTAAATTTCTGCAATTAACCTGAGACTAAGTACTTTATGGAAAACAGCAGACTGCAAGAGCAAGTACAAACTGGAACAAGGGAAGATCGCAGTCAGAACTGACTCCACTGTGCCCACAACAGGCCCAAAGACCTTCCTAGATATACTGCAGGACACAAATTGACACGAGCAGGAAGATGGAGGAATCACTGCGTCTTTCCTCTCACTATCATTCTCTCTATATTTCTCGTCCCCTATTTTTTTTTCCCTTTTATTCTCATATTGTCCTAATACGGTTCTTTATTATTCCTTTAATTTCTATTTTTATAACCTGCTTTTCTGTGCGTGTGTTCAGTTGCTCAGTCATGTCCAACTCTTTGCGACCCCAAAGACTGTGGCCTGCCAGGCTCCTCCATCCATGGGAAGTCTTGGTGCTACTGTAGGAAGTCAGGCCTGAACCCCAAAGGCAGGAGACTCAACTCCAGGACTTTGGACCACTAGAGAACTTCCAACCCTACCGAACATTAACAGATGTGAACATGCCCAAAGGCCTCCATCTTAATACTGAGACCAAGCTCCACCCAAGAGCCAGCAAGCTACAGTGCAGGACATGCAAGCGTGCTTGATGCTAAGTTGCTTCAGTCATGTCCGACTCTTTGTGACCCCATGGACTATAGTCTGTCAGGCTCCTCTGTAAATGGGATTCTCCAGGCATGAATACTGGAGTGTTTGCCATTTCCTTCTCCAAGGGCTCTTCTCCACCTAGGGATCAAACGCACAACTCTTATGTCTCCTGCACTGGCAGGTGGATCTTTACCACTAGTACTACCAGTGCAGGACACCCCACGCCAATCCTCCACAAAACAGGAGCACAACCCTGCACATTAATGGGCAGGTACCTCAAAGCCATACCGAACCCATAGATACCACAAAACACACTGCTAGACACAGCACTGCCCTCCAGAGAGACTAGATTCAGCTCCATCCGCCAGAACACAGGCACAAGTACCCCCCCACCGTCAACCAGGAAATCTTCACAAGGCACTGGTCTAACCCCACCCACAGTAGGCAGACTCCACAATTAAGAGGAACTGTGACTTCTGCCTACAGAAAGGAAAGACAGCCCAAAGTCAGTAAATTAAATAAAATGAAAAGACAGAAAAATATGCAACAGATGAAGGAACATGGTAAAAACCCACAAGACCAAACAATTGAGAAGGAAATAGTTGTCTAACTGAAACAGAATTCAGAGTAATGATAGTAAAGATGATCCAAAATCTTGAAAACAAAATAGAGGCATGGATAAATAGACCGGAGGCACAGAATGAGAAGATGCAAAAAATGTTTAACAGGGACCTAAAAGAATTAAAGAATAAACAATCAACAACAAAAAATGAAATAACTGAGATTAAAAATACACTGGAGGGAATAAACAGTAGGGTAACTGATGCAGAAGAATGGATAAGTGAACTGAAAGATAGAGTGATGGAAATAATTGAAGCAGAGTGGAATAAAGAAAAAAGAAGAAAAAGAAATGAAGACAGCCTCAGAGACCTTTGGGACAACATTAAGTGCCCCAACATTTTACTCATTTGCCCCAGAAGAAGAAGACAAAAAGAAAGGGTATGATAAAATATTTGAGGAGATTACAGTCCCTAAAATGGGAAAGCAAATAGCTACCAAAGTCCATGAGATCAAGAGAGTCTCACACAGGATAAATCCAAGGAGAAACACAACAAGGTACATATTATTCAAACTAATAAAAATTAAACACAAAGAACAAATATTAAAAGCAGCAAGGGAAAGGCAACAAATAATATACAAGGGGATCCCCATAAGGCTAACATTTGATCTTTCAACAGAAACTCTGCAGGAGAGAAGAGAATGGCAGGATATACTTAAAGTGATAAAAGAGAAAAGTCCACAACCAAGATTATGTATCCATCAAGGATCTCATTCAGATTCAAAGAAGAAATCAAAAGCTTTACAGACAAGCAAAAGTTAAGAGAATTCAGCACCACCAAACCAGCTCTTCAACAAATGCTGAAGGAACTTCTCCAGACAGGACACACAAAACTAAAAGGCCCATAAAACTTAGCCCAAACAATAAAGTAAATGGTAACAGGATCATACTTATCAGTAATTACCTTAGCTGTAAATGAGCTAACTGCTCCAACCAAAAGACACAGAGTGGCTGAGTGGATACAAAAACAAGTCCTCTATATATGATGTCTACAAGAGACCCACCTCAGACCTCAGGGACACACACAGACTGAAAGTGAGGGTCTGGAAAAAGATATTCCATGCAAATGGAAATCGAAAGCAGGAGTAGCAGTAGTCATAACAGATAAAATAGACTTTAAAATAAAGATAGTTACAAGAGAGAAAGGACACTACATAATGATCATGGGATCAAACAGAAAGAAAATATAACAATTAAAAATATATATGCACCCAACATAGTAGCACCTCCATACATAAAGCAATTGCTAACAACTATTTAAAGGGGATCTCCTCATGGCTGCCACTCCCGACCTTGGACGTGGGGTATATACTCTTGGCTGCACCTCCTGACCTAACGTGGGGTATCTAATCTCAGCCGCTCCAGCACATAAGTGCAGCTGCTGCTTTAATGCCAGCTTTGCTGGAGCAGCCATGAAGAGATACCCCATGTCCAAGGTAAGAGAAACCTCAGTAAGATGGTAGGCACTGAGAGAGGGCATCAGAGGGCAGACACACTGAAACCACAGTCACAGAAAACTAGCCAATCTGATCACATGAGCCACGGCCTTGTCTAACTCAATGAAACAGCCTGCCATGTGGGGCCACCCAAGACGGATGGGTCATGGTGGATAGTTCTGACTAAACGTGGTCCACTGGAGAAGGGAATGGCAAACCACTTCAGTATTCTTGCCTTGAGAACCCCATGAACAGTATGAAAAGGCAAAAAGATAGGACACTGAAAGATGAAATCCCGAGGTTGGTAGGTCCCCAATATCCTATCGGAGATCAGTGGAGAAATAACTCCAGAAAGAATGAAGGGAGGGAGCCAAAGCAAAAACAATTCCCAGTTGTGGATGTGACTGGTGATAGAAGCAAGGTCCGATGCTGTAAAGAGCAATATTGCATGGGAACCTGGAATGTCAGGTCCATGAATCAAGGCAAATTGGAAGTGGTCAAAGAATGCTCTTACTACTGCAAAATTTCACTCATCTCACACTCTAGTAAGTAATGCTCAAAATTCTCCAAGCCAGGCTTCAGCAATACATGAACTGTTAACTTCCAGATGTTCAAGGTGGTTTTAGACAAGGCAGAGGAACCAGAGATCAAATTGCCAACATCTGCTGAATCATCAAAAAAAGCAAGAGAGTTTCAGAAAAACATCTATTTCTGCTTTATTGAGTATGCCAAAGCCTTTAACTGTGTGGATCACACTAAACTGGAAAATTCTGAAAGAGATGGGAATACCAGACCACCTGACCTGCCTCTTGAGAAATCTGTATGCAGGTCAAGAAGCAACAGTTAGAACTGCACATGGAACAACAGACTGCTTCCATTCAGGAAAAGGAGTATGTCAAGGCTGTATGTTGTCACCCTGCTTATTTAACGTCTATGCAGAGTACATCATGAGAAATGCTGGGCTGGAAGAAGCACAAGCTGGAATCAAGATGGCCGGGAGAAATATCAATAACCTCAGATATGCAGATGACACCACCCTTATGGCAAAAAGTAAAGAAGAACTAAAGAGCCTCTTAGTGAAAGTGAAAGAAGAGAGTGAGTAAGTTCGCTTAAAGCTCAACATTCAGAACATGAAGATCATGGCATCTGGTCCCATCACTTCATGGCAAATAGATGGAGAAACAGTGGAAACAGTGACAGACTATATTTTTGGTCTCCAATTCACTGCAGATGGTGACTGCAGCCATGAAATTAAAAGACACTTACTCCTTGGAAGGAAAGTTATGATCAACATAGACAGCATATTCAAAAGCAGAGACATTACTTCACCAACAAAGGTCTGTCTAGTCAAGGCTATGGTTTTTCCAGTGGTCATGTATGGATGTGAGAGTTGAACTATAGAGAAATTTGAGTGCTGAAGAATTGATGCTTTTGAACTGTGGTGTTGGAGAAGACTTTTGAGAGTCCCTTGGACTGCAAGGAGATCCAACCAGTCCATATTAAAGGACATCAGTCCTGGGTGTTCACTGGAAGGACTAATGTGAAGCTAAAACTCCAATACTTTGGTCATGTGATGTGAAGAGCCATCTCATCGGAAAATACCCTGATGCTGGGAAAGATTGAAGGCAGGAGGAGAAGGGGACAACAGAGGATGTGATGGATGGATGGCATCACCCACTCAATGGACATGAGTTTGTGTAGACTCCGGGAGTTGGTGATGGACAGGAAGTCCTGGCCTGCTGCAGTTCATGGGGTCACAAAGAGTTGGACACATCTGAGTGACTGAACTGAGCTGACCTGATTAAAGGGGAAGTTGACAGTAACACAGTGTTAGTGGGGGGGTCTTTAATACACCACTCACACCAATGGACAGATCATTCAGACAGAAAATTAATATGGAGACACAAGCTTTATGATACATTGGACCAGTTGGACCTAACTGATACCTACAGGGAATCTCATCAAAAAACAGTAAATTTCACTTTTTTCTCAAGTGCACATGAAATATTCTCCAGGATAGATCACATTTGGATCATAAATCAGGCCTTGGTAAATTTTTTAAAAATTGAAATCATTTAAAGTATCTTTTCTGACCACAATGCTGTAAGATTAGATATATACTATAGGGGGGAAAAAACTATAAATAACACACATACATGGAGGCTAAACAACACACTTTTGAATAACCAACAGATTACTGAAGAAATAAAAATATGCCTAGAAATAAATGACAATGAAAACGCGACAACTCAAAATCTAGGATGCAGTAAAAGCAGTGCTAAGTGGGAAGTTTATAGCTATGCTAGCCTACCTCAAAAAACAAGAGAGACATAAAATAAACAACCTAACGTTATACCTAAAGCAACTAGAAAATGAAGAATAAAAACATCCCAGAGTTATAGAAGGAAAGAAATCATTAAGATCATAGTAGAAATAAATGAAAAAGAATGATGGAAACTATAGGAAAGATAAATAAAACTAAAAGTTGGTTTGTTGAGAAGATAAGCAATACTCTAAACTGTTAGCCAGAATCATCAAGAAAAAAAGGGATAAGACTCAAATCAATAAAATTAGAAATGAAAAGGGAGAAGTTACAATAGAGAACACAGAAATACAAAGGATCGTAAGAGGCTACTATGAACAACTATATACCAATAAAATAAACAACTTGGAAGAAAAGGACAAACTCTTAGAAAAGTACAACCTTCCAAAACTGAACCAAGAAGAAACAGAAAATATGAACAGTTCAATCACAAGCACAGAGATTGAAAATTTTAATCAAAAATTCTTATTACAAACAAAAGCCAGGGCCAGAAGGCTTCACAGGTGAACTTTACCAAAATTCAGAGAGCTTACACCTATCCTACTCAAGCTTTTCCAGAAAACTGCAGCAGAAAGAAAACTCCCAAACTCATTCTATGAGGCCACCAATCACTCTAATACCAAAACCAGACAAAGATGCCACAAAAAAAGAAAATTACAGGCCAGTTTCACTGATGAATAGATACAAGAATCCTCAACAAAATTCTACCAAACAGAATCCAACAACACATTAAAAAGATCATACATGCCTCAACATAATAGAGGCCATATATAACAAAGCCACAGCAAATATTATTCTCAATGGTGAAAAACTGAAAGCATTTCTTTTAAAATCAGGAACAAGACAAGGGTGCCCAGTCTTACCAATATTATTCAACAGTTTTAGAAGTCTTAGCCACAGCAATAAGAGAAGAAAGAGAAATAAAAGAAATCCAGATTGGAAAAGAAGAAACTCTGTTTGTAGATGACTCTATTCTTTACATAGACAACTCAAAAGATGCCACCAGAAAATTACTAGTACTAATCAATGAATACAGTAAAGTTGCACGATACAAAATTAATACACAGAAATCCCTTGCATTCCTGTATACTAACAATGAAAAATCAGAAAGAGAAACTAAGGAAACAATCCCATTCACCATTGCAACAAAAAGAATAAAATACTTAGGAATAAATTTACCTAAAGAGACAAAAGACTGTATGCAGAAAACTATAAGATATTGATGAAAAACATTAAACACAACACAAACAAATGGAGGATATACTATGTTCCTGGATTGGAAAAATCAATATTATGAAAATGACTATATTACCCAAAGCAATCTATAGCTTCAGTGAAATCCCTATCAAACTACCAATGGTATTTTTCACAGAATTAGAATAAATAATTTCATTATTTGTATGGAAACACAAAAGAGCTTGGATAGACAAAGCCATCTTGAGAAAAAAGAATGGAGCTGTAGGAATTAACCCTCCTGACTTCAGACTATAATACAAAGCTATAGTCATCAAGACAGTGTTCAGTTCAGTTCAGTTCAGTCACAGTCGTGTCTGACTCTTTGCGACCCCATGAATCGCAGCACACCAGGCCTCCCTGTCCATCACCAACTCCCAGAGTTCATTCAGACTCAAGTCCATCGAGTCAGTGATGCCATCCAGCCATCTCATCCTCTGTCGTCCCCTTCTCCTCCTGCCCCCAATCCCTCCCAGCATCAGAGTCTTTTCCAATGAGTCAACTCTTCACATGAAGTGGCCAAAGTACTGGAGTTTCAGCTTTAGCATCATTCCTTCCAAAGAAATCCCAGGGCTTATCTCCTTCAGAATGGACTGGTTGGATCTCTCAAGAGTCATCTCCAACACCACAGTTCAAAAGCATCAATTCTTCGGTGCTCAGCCTTCTTTGCAGTCCAACTCTCACATCCATACATGACCACAGGAAAAACCATAGCCTTGACTAGACGAAACTTTGTTGGCAAAGTAATGTCTCTGCTTTTGAATATGCTATCTAGGTTGGTCATAACTTTCCTTCAAAGGAGTAAGCATCTTTTAATTTCATGGCTGCAGTCACCATCTGCAGTGATTTTGGAGCCCCCCAAAATAAAGTCTGACACTGTTTCCACTGTTTCCCCATCTATTTCCCATGAAGTGATGGGACCAGATGCCATGATCTTCATGTTCTGAATGTTGAGCTTTAAGCCAAATTACTCACTCTCCTCTTTCACTTTCACTAAGAGGCTCTTTAGTTCTTCTTTACTTTTTGCCATAAGGGTGGTGTCATCTGCATATCTGAGGTTATTGATATTTCTCCCGACAATCTTGATTCCAGCTTGTGTTTATTCCAGTCCAGTGTTTCTCATGATGTACTCTGCATAGAAGTTAAATAAGCAGGGTGACAACATACAGCCTTGACATACTCCTTTTCCTGAATGGAAGCAGTCTGTTGTTCCATGTGCAGTTCTAACTGTTGCTTCCTGACCTGCATACACATTTCTCAAGAGGCAGGTCAGGTGGTCTGGTATTCCCATCTCTTTCAGAATTTTCCAGTTTATTGTGATCCACACAGTCAAAGGCTTTGGCATAGTCAATAAAGCAGAAATAGATGTTTTTCTGGAACTCTCTTGCTTTTTCCATGATCCAGTGGATGTTGGCCATTTGATGTCTGGTTCCTCTGCCTTTTCTAAAACCAGCTTGAACATCAGGAAGTTCATGGTTCACATATTGCTGAAGCCTGGCTTGGAGAATTTTGAGCATTACTTTACTAGCGTGTGAGATGAGTGCAATTGTGCGGTAGCTTGAGCATTCTTTGGCATTGCCTTTCTTTGGGATTGGAATGAAAACTGACCTTTTCCAGTCCTATGGCCACTGCTGAGTTTTCCAAATGTGCTGGCATATTGAGTGCAGCACTTTCACAGCATCATCTTTCAGGATTTGAAATAGCTCAACTGGAATTCCATCACCTCCACGAACTTTGTTCATAGTGATGCTTTCTAAGGCCCATTTGACTTCACATTCCAGGATATCTGGCTCTAGGTCAGTGATCACACCATCCTGATTATCTGGGTCGTTAAGATCTTTTTTGTACAGTTCTTCTGTGTATTCTTGCCACCTCTTCTTAGTATCTTCTGCTTCTGTTAGGTCCATACAATTTCTGTCCTTTATCGAGCCCATCTTTGCATGAAATGTTCCCTTGGTAGCTCTAATTTTCTTGAAGAGATCCCTAGTCTTTCCCATTCTGTTGTTTTCCTCGATTTCTTTGCACTGATTGCTGAGGAAGGCTTTCTTATCTCTTCTTGCTATTCTTTGGAACTCTGCATTCAGATGCTTATATCTTTCCTTTTCTCCTTTGCTTTTCACTTCTCTTCTTTTCACAGCTATTTGTAAGGCGTCCCCAGACGGTCATTTTGCTTTTTTGCATTTCTTTTCCATGGGGATGGTGTTGATCCCTGTCTCCTATACAATGTCACGAACCTCTGTCCATAGTTCATCAGGCACTCTTATCTATCAGATCTAGGCCCTTAAATCTATTTCTCACTTCCACTGTATGATCATAAGGGATTTGATTTAGGTCATACCTGAATGGTCTAGTGGTTTTCCGTACTTTCTTCAATTTAAGTCTGAATTTGGTAATAAGGAGTTCATGATCTGAGCCACAGTCAGCTCCTGGTCTTGTTTTTGCTGACCGTATAGAGCTTCTCCATCTTTGGCTGCAAAGAACATAATCAATCTGATTTCGGTGTGGACCATTGAGAAATGCAAATCAAAAAAACAATGAGGTAGCATTTCACACTGGTCAGAATGCCACTGTCAAAAAGTCTACAAACAATAAATGCTGGAGAGGGTGTAGAGAAAAGGGAACCATCTTGCACTGTTGGTAGGAAAGGAAACTGACACAGCCACTATGGATAGCAGTATGGAGATTCCTTAAAAAACTAGGAATAAAGTTATCATATAACCCAGTAATCCTACTACTGGGCATATACCCCCAGGAATCCGTAATAAAAAAATACATACATGTACCCCAATGTTCATAGCAGCACTATTTATACTTGCTAGGACGCAGAAGCATCCTAGATGCCCATTGACAGATGAATGGATAAAGAGACTGTGGTACATATACACAATGGAACATTGTTCAGCTATAAAACAGAATGCATTTGAATCAGTTCTAATGAGGTAGATGAACCTAGAGACTATTATAAGAGTAAAGTAAGTCAGAAAGAGAAAGACAAATATTGTATATTAACCCATATATATGGATCTAGAAAGATAGTACTGATGATCCTATTTCAGAGCAGCAAAGGAGACACAAAATGAAGAACAGACTTATGGGCACAGTGGGGGAGGAACAGAGTGGGATGACTTGAGTGAGTAGTATTAAAACATATACATTACCATAAGTAAAATAGATAGCTGGTGGGAATTTGCTGTATGATGCAGGGAACACAAACTTGGTGCTCCTTGACAACTAAAGGGTTGGGATGGGTAGGGAGGTGGCAGGGCGGTTTAGGAGGAGTGGGATGTATGTATATCTTTGGCTGATTCACAGTGATGTTCGGCAGAAACCATCACAATATTGTAATTATTCTCCAATTAAACATAAAATTAAATTTAAAAAAATGCCAAAAGTCAGTGTAATTTGCTAAAGCCATTAAGAAGGAAAATTAAATATTAAGGGAAAAGGTGTCTATTATAAAATATCTTAAATATTGTAAAATATTAGTACATATTTAAGATTACAATTTTAGTACAGTAGTGAGAGTGGATAAGCAACAATTAGGTTATAAAGATGAGTTTACCAGGCGGCTCAGTGGTAAAGAATCTGCATGCCAATGCAGGAGATGCAAGTTTGATAACTGCTTTGGGAAGATCCCCTGGAGGAGGAAAGGCTCCCCACTCCAGCATTCTTGCTTGGAAAATTCCAGACAAAGGAGCCTGGTGAGCTACAATCCATGGGGTTGCAAAGAATTGGACATAACCAAGATACCGAGCATGCATGCACATGTTATAAAGAAATAAAGAAATTTGGTACACAAAACTTAAGAAATTCACTTTCAAGGGAAGAAAAACTGAACCAAAGAGCCCATTTTTCAGTGTAAGAAAGAGCTATACTTGCTCAAAGGCAGAACAAAAGAAGTTAATGAAGAATAGGAAATTAAAGATATTGAGAGAGTACTTGCTTATGGGGAATTTCTCTTGGAATATGAGGTAGAACAGGGTCAAGAACAAAGAAGAAGTCATTAAGCTTTGAAATCAAGAAAAATAACATTACGTATAGGACAAAATCAGAGTAAATGGATAGAAATACGATTAAATTAAGGTTAACAATGGAGAAGATCAAATTCATCTGATTACCTTAATCTTTTGAATAAAGTCCTATGCAGATACTGATCTTAAAAAAAAAGAAGATTTGGATTGGAAAATTCAGGAAAGAATAATTTTGTTGTTCAGTTGCTCAGTTGTGTCCTACTCTTTATGACCCCATGGACTGCAGCACACCAGGCTTCCCTGTCTTCACCATCTCCTGGAGCTTGCTCAAATCTATTTCCATTGAGTTGGTGATGCCATCCAACCAACTCATCCTCTGTTGTTTCCTTCTCCTGCCTTCAATCTTTCCCAGCATCAGGATCTTTTCCAATGAGATGGCTCTTCGCATCATGTGGCCAAAGTACTGGAGTTTCAGCTTCAACATCAGTCCTTCCAATGAATATACAGGACTGATTTCCTTTAGGATGGACTGGTTGGATCTCCTTGCAGTCCAAGGGACTCTCAAGAGTCTTCTCCAACACCACAGTTCAAAAGCATCAATTCTTCGGTGCTCAGCCTTCTTCACAGTCCAACTCTCACATCCATACATGACCACAGGAAAAACCATAGCTTTGACTAGATGGACCTGTATCAGCAAAGTAATGTCTCTGCTTTTTAATATGCTGTCTAGGTTCTTCATGAACTCCTTATTGCAAAATTCAGACTTAAATTGAAGAAAGTAGGGGAAACCACTAGGCCATTCAGGTATGAAAGTGAAGTCGAAAGTGAAGTCGCTCAGTCGTGTCCAACTCTTTGTGACCCCATGGGCTGTAGCTTGTCAGGCTCCTCCATCCATGGGATTTTCCAGGCAAGAGTGCTGGAGTGGATTGCCATTTCCTTCTTCAGGGGAACTTCCTGACCCAGGAATCGAACATAGGTCTCCTGCATTGCAGGCAGACACTTTACCATCTGAGCCACCAGGGAAGCCCTTCAAATATGATCCTAATCAAATCCCTGATGATTACACAGGGGAAGTGACAAATAGATTCAAGGGATTAGATCTGATAGACAGAGTACCTGAATGACTATGGACATAGGAAAGAATAATGGGTCATATAATTTTCACTGATAAGAAGCAGATTTTCGGTTGTTTGCAAAAGTAATAAGATATTACACTTTTTTTCACTTGCAATATTTTTCATTAATTATCAGTTAAAAAATAGAGGCCGTTCCTTTTGAGAGATAACTATAGTACTTTTCATTGTACAGATTAAACAATACTCATAGAAATAGTAATAGTAAATGACTATTTATTACAACTCAACACTTGAGTGAGACAGAAAGATCAGCCCCTTTGTATTCTTCAAAAAATTAAAACATTCAACATCATATGTAGTGATGTAGAATGATAAAGTGATAAAATGATCAAGCATGTGAGGAAGGTATGCAAGGAGGTATTAGAACACAGCAATATTCTTTATTAAGGATAATTTGCAGCAAAAAAAGAGGTCTGCATGAGCATGCTCCAAATCACTCTCACCTCATAAATGTACCCCTACTTGAGGTAATTCAGCATATTTTATTTTGGGAAATGGTACAAAATCAATACAACAGAAGAAGTTAGTAGGACAAAGTCAAGGATAAGTCGTTTACAGCACACTGTCTACCTACTGCTTAAATTATGTCTTCCTACTATTTCAGACCTGGAGTGAGAGGAACTTCTTGTTTTCTAAAGAAGGAAATAGTCTTATCAACCTCTAGCTTTAATTTTTTAAATATATCATCATCTATGGTTCTAATAATGTGAACTAGAAAAATTATGCAGCTTTGCAGAGATGTAGGCCACTTTTTTTTCATTTTAATGGTAATAAAATTGAAGCTTATATTAGTCAAATTTAAGAGTATAGATAGTATCAGATCTGTGATCAGAATTCTGTTTTTCTAACTCCCAGTCCAGTCCTCTTTTCACCAATAATGATTTGTTATCTCTAAAGAAACTGTGAGATTTAAAAAAGAGAGAGAGAGAGAGAAGAAATAAAAGTTATTTGAGCTGAAAATAAAAATGGGACTTTATTATCTATTAAGCAAACAAAACTACCTATTCATTCGAGTCAGTTAATACTTCTGTTAAATCTCTTTCCTTTATTCATGGATAATCTTAGGATTTGAAGGCATTTACTTTTGGGTGAAACAGTCTCTCGGTCACAGACATCTAATTCCTCTCCTTTCAATGCACTACCCTCTCAACTGCCAGATGCAAGTGAAAAGAGCACTGCACATTCTGAAATGAGTTGGGGAGGCAGAATGTGTTTCATTGCTGGAAACTAGGAAGACAGATCTGCACATGCTGTAAGTGTCTTTCTAGATATAGATCAGCAGCAGCAGACTGAAAGAAAACCAAACATATGCAGAACTGCGGGCATAAGGAAGATCAGTTTTCACTCAGAAATAAATGAAAGATGTGCCCATTGAATAGCATAATCACTGCTGGAGCCTGTGACGAATGTTGGAAGAAGAGTATGTTTTGCAGCAATCATAGAACACTACAGCTTTCACCAATATATCTAGGATGTTCACTAGATGGCAAAGTCCGTGTGTAGCTTACAATATGTGCAGACAGCCATGTCAAGCAAAGAACAGGAATGCTGCTCTCCATGAAGACAACTGAATTCAGGAAATGTCTTACTTCCCCAGATTTGATCCTGGCTGCCAAACCTACCAGTCCCTGCTGTGATTAGCTCTTATTTTCCTTTGGCACTGGACTTTTCAAATGGCAAAGTTATAACAACTGGGAATTTAAAGCATTCTCTTCTGCCTAAAAGATCTCTAGACAATTACAGGAAATCAACAATACTTGACAGAATCATCACAAATCCATTATTTACAGCATAGAATTTTTTCTGGAAGGATGAATGAACAGAGAAAAATGACCAGACATATGATTCTTCAAAATAAGGTGTATGTTTGTAATAATCAACTCAGATGCCTCCTTATGAAACAAAATTACTACAAAACAAGACAAGCTAATGTTGAAATATACTCTAATTAAGAGGACAGCTTAAATATGAAAGAAAAGCTGACAGCAAGAGAGTCCAACTGGAGACTGTAAGGATACTTCTGTGCAAGTGTGCTCAGTCACTTCAGTCATGTCCAACTGTTTGCGACCCTATAAACTGTAACCTGCCAGGCTCCTCTGTCCATGGGACTCTCCAGGCAAGAATACTGGAGTGGGTTGCCTGCCCTCCTTTGGAGGATCTTCCCAGCCCAGGGATCAAACCCATGTCTCCTGCACCTCCTGTACTGTAGGTGGATTCTTTACCCACTAGCCACCTGGGAAGCCCAAAGGATAGTTCCAAAAATAGCTAAGTTCATAAGCAGAATACAAACAATAAACAGTAGATGTGAAAATGCTGGAAGTTAAATACACTAAATAAAACAGAAGACAAACTCAAGACAATCTGGAAAAGACAATCTCTTTCCAGAGATTAAAGAGGGGAGAGAAATGAGAGAGAAATGATTATTAAAAATATAAAAAATGTATGAGGCAAAAGCCAAGAAGATACTATAGTTAAAACTAGCAATTCAGAAGGAAAACTAAAGCAAACATGGTAGTTTCAATAATTTCTAATCTCCAGAAAGAATGGAGTCTTTGTATCAAAAAGACTCTGTACATCAAAAGGGACCAGCAAAGAGAAGTGAAAGTTGCTCACTTGTGCCTGACTCTTTGTGACCCCACGGACTATACAGTCCCTGGAATTCTCCAGGCCAGAATACTGGACTGGGTAGCCTTTCCCTTACTTCAGGGGATCTTCCCAACCTAGGGATCGAACCCAGGTCTCTCACATTGCAGACAAATTCTTTACCAGCTGAGCCACAAGGGAGCCTATCCCTTCTCCAGCAGATCTTCCCGACCCAGGAATCGAACGGGAGTCTCCTGCATTGCAGGAGGATTCTTTACCAACTGAGCTATCAGGGAAGCCCTCATCAATGAAAACAAACTGAAACTCAGGCATATTCTGTTAGGCTAGAGAGGGAAAAGATGAAGATATAAGTCTTTTAAGTATATGGCATGAAAAAATGATTCATTTCCAAGAAAAATAGTTGTATATCAAATGAAAGTATTATTCCCCTATGAAGGCATTGGAGAAACAGTCTCACGCAACAAGAGGTAAGAAAATATATATCAGCAATGTATCCTTCATAAAAAGATGATTTTAAGATATACTTTGGCTCTACAGAAGATGATGAGGAAAAAATGGTGAAAGTGTATATAAAAGAACTCTCAGGACGTACAGTTAAACCATAGAGCAATATGTAAACCACTGTTGTCACGATGGTTAGAAACAATAGACTTATTAAGAACATTTATATAAATTTGTATAAAATACCAGATTACCTTTCAAAACACTAGGGAATAGTTGGAAAGTGAAGGAAAAATTAATATTTTTATCTTATAAGGGAATAGCTAATAGATACTGTTTCATTTATGATGGTGATAATTTCTTTTAAAATTATGGAATAAAATGAGGCTATAAATGTATTCCAAAAACTAGAAAAAATAATGCGAGAAAAAAAGAAAGTAAAAAAATGATAGTTGATACAGTCCAGGAAAAATCAGGAAAAGCACTAAGAATAAAAGTAGAAATGACAAGTTACCAGAAAAAACAGAAAGGCCAAATATACCTAAAATTTATGATAATAAATTGTGATTTGGTTTATTTGCATTAAATAACAAAAAATACCAAATTAGATCACAAAGTAAAAGCGTAACAGATGCTGTTTATTTAAAAGAAGCATAGAAAAAATTGCCAAAATTAAAAATAAAAAATGGGCAAAAATATATCAGGCAAATACAAACAAAAATGTAGGTTTTTACAATATTACTAGAGACAAAATATATGTCAAGGCAAAAATAATAAATGGATAAATAATGTAATTTTATATTTATAAAGGTAAACCTTCCAATAAATTTATACTACTCATCAATTTGTAAAATGAATAGTAGTACATTGTTATGCAAAACTTAGAAATTCAACATAAATCAACACAACTGTTGAAGACATCAATTCATTTCTCTCAGTTTTTGAGAGATCAAGTATAAAAGTAAGATAGAAGCATTGAAGATATGAATAAAATAATTGTTACTGTTGTTTTAATAACTAGGTACCAAACCTTCTACTGTACAGAGAAATTTTCTTTTATAATTTCTAAAACTGATCAATTGTATAGCAACAAAGCAACAAGCAACAAACAAGCAACTAAACAAATAAAATATCCTAACTTAATAAACTCTAAAAGGTAGAATTTTCAGACCTAGCCCACATTCCTTGACTACAACACATTATAAAACTTATTGTGAAATTCATAAATCTTTAACATTCTCTATGAAATGTATAACATGCATGAAAATGAAATTGTCAATATCGTATAAGAAGTAGAAAACTTGATCAGACAGATTATAGGACAACTAATTGAAAAAATATGTAAAACTAAGTTATAATAACAAAGGTATTGCTTTACAGAAGTTATTGATATCTTCTAGAAAATAAATATTGACATTATACAGAAGCATTTTATTTCCACATTTTTAAATGGACTCAAAGCAGAGGTAAACAAATTATCCAAGAGAGTTAAGAAACAAATACAAACTTCATAGTAAAACCTTACCAGAAATGGAATCTACAACCAACACCACTAGTGAAAACAGATACAAAAATCTTAAACAAAATCTGTTCATTACTTAATAGCACACCGAAAAGCAACAACCAAAATAGCCATGAAAAAATAATACAGTATTAGAAAATATATTCATGAAATGTATTATGTCAGTGAATCAATAAAGAATATGAACTATATCCAGATGCTAAAATGGCATTTAATGTCTCATATTTACTCATAACATACATTCTTTTTGTCAGAGAAATAAAAGAAACCTTACTTGTTAATGTCTGTTTCAAATCAAAATTACATCAATACAATTATATCACTATTTTTCTTAGGACTTAACCAAGGTTAGGAATTTGAGAAACCATAAGCTCATGGAAAAATGATGAATGACATGGAACCAGAGATTAAATTTATTGGCTGAACCTTATCCAAGTGATCAAGGTTTCCATCATCAGTGACAAATCATGCTGATAGCAGGCACCCTTCATGGCATGAGGGAAAAACACCCAACTCTGGGGTACTCTTCTCTCACATCCATAATCTGAGTGTGAGCATGAGAAAACATCAGACAAAACCCAAATTGAGGAATATTCTAGGAAATATCTGACCACTACTCAGCAGTTTTGAGGTCAAGAGAGACAAAGAAAGATTGCGAGGCTGTCACAGGTTGGAGGGGACAAAGGGGCAAGGAGACTAAATGCTATGCTTTGTTCTGGATCTGACCCAGAACAGGGCAGTCTAACACCTACAGTCAGTTAACAGTACAGTGCAGTGCTCATTTCTTTGTTTTAATAAATGTCCCATGATTTTAGAAGAGGTCTCCATCAGGGGAAACTGGGTGACAGATATGTGGGGTAATTCTCTGCACTATCTTTGCAACTCTTTTTCAAACCTAAAATTAATCCAAAATAAGACCTTCAAAAACATTAAAAAACTGTATTGGTTGAGTAAAAAGTGTTGTCTTAAACAGATCTTCAATTAAGGAATTGATGCATTCTACAAGATACACATCCCTCACTATTGTGACACCAGAATAGTATTGCAATCTACATTTTATTACTTCCTCCCGATGTTTGGTCAATTTACTTTTTAGGTTGCATTTTTAAAGTTTGATAATAATAATTATAATATATTAATAATAATAGAGGGAAAGACCATAGATATTTGTGTGTATGCATATGTGTTTGTGGGACTATCGCTGATTAATTCTGCTATTGATTATAAACCTTATTCAGTCATGGAGTAAGAGAATTCCTTATGAATGATATCTTGAGTAGAGATTGCGTGTGTGTGAGAGAGACAGAAAGAGACCCCTAAAATTATATTTATTATTATTGTCTGAAATTTTAAAATATATTCTGCATCCATATTCTTTTACACATCACCAGATAGTCTATTAAAACACAAAATTTAAAAGCCATTTAAGCCAATTACATTAAAGTAAACAATTAAAAACTATTTTAATGACTCACTTAAAGTAGAACATAGTTATGCTGTGAAAGTCAGACATTTCAAATAGTACCTTCATCGCCGTTTTAAATGACCACAGCTCAGCAAATGTACTGATCACCTTCTATGGAAGACAGTATGTGTAGGTACTGGATAGATTGGTAGGCTGATAAGACACACGTCTGTTCTTACGCAGTAAACAATTTTACATGATAGATGACCCAGGTGCACATAAATCTGGCTAGTCCACATTATGACAAGTGTAGAGAGAGCTGCAGGATGCAATGGAAGTATAGAGGAAAATGTGACATTGCATGTGAAGACATCAGAGACAGCATTATAAAGGAAGTGACATTTGAGTTAGATTTAATGAGGACAAAAGTTCACATATGTTTTCTGAAGCATGGAATATTATAAAAAATTTTTTCATTGGAACCCTGGAATCTATTGAGGACAGAAATATATTCAGTGGATATATCTTTCAGTATGATTAAGTAGAAAGTCATATATTTTCTATATGATTATATATTTTATAGACATATATTTCAGGCATATATTTTATAGACTATATATTTTATTGGCAGAATTTTCTACAAATAAAGTAATAAAGACATATATAAGCCTTTAAAAAAGACAAATATCTAAGCTGAAATGTAGAAGACATCATTGAAGAGTCTGGGACAGCTAAACTGGGTAGTTTCAATTAAACTATAGTGGTTTAATGACATGTCATCATAAGATGTCCCTTGTATTTCTCTTCCCACACAACAACAGAAACTTGGCATCTATCCACAAACAAAACTACTTCCGTGAGAGCACTATATGCCAAAGACCTGAAATAGCTAAACACTGAGAAAGAAGAATAAAGCTGGAAGAATTGCATCACCTGATTTCAGACTATACTACAAAGGTATCATGGTCAAGACAGAAAGGCACTGGCATAAAAACACACACATAGACCACTGTCAGAGAACTGAGAGCCCAGAAATAAACCCTCACATATAAGGCCAACTAATATTTGACAAAGAAACCAAGAACACCCAGTGGGGAAAGGACAGCCACTTCAATCAATGGTGCTGGGAAAACTGGAAAATCGCATGCAAAAGAATGATACTGAACCCCTATTTTACACCACATACACAAACTAACTTGAAATGAGTTGAAGAGTTAAAACATAATATCTGAAACTGTAATTTACTAGAAAAAATTAGGAAATTTTTTGACACTGGTCTGGCAACAGCTTTTGTTGGGGGGAGGGATATGACACCAAAAACACGAGCAACAAAAGCAAAAATTAACAAGAGGACTACACCAAGCTAAAAGGCTTCTGCACAACAAGAGAAACAGTCAGCAAAACGAAGCAGCAACCTTCAGAGTGGGAGAAAGTATTTGCAAACCATATACTGGATAAGAGGCCAATATCCAAAGTCATATAAAGAACATATACAACTCAATAGGAAAAATTCAGCCTATTTTAAAATGCCAAAGGACATGAATAGGACTTTTTCCAAGGAAGATATTCAAATGGGAAACAGATACATGAAAAGGTGCTTGGCATCACTGATCACCATATCATGGAAAAGTAAATCAAAAACACAATGGGATATCACTGACATCTATTAGAATGCTGCTGCTGCCAAGTCGCTTCAGTTGTGTCCGGCTCTGTGCAACCCCACAGACGGCAGCCCACCAGGCTCCCCGTCCCTGGGACTCTCCAGGCAAGAATACTGGAGTGGGTTGCCAAATAGCTATCATCAAAAAGACAAGAGACAACAAGTAGAGGTGAGGATGTGGAGAAAGGTGAGGATCTGGAGAAGGAAATAGCATTCCACTCCAGCACTTTTGCCTGGAAAATCCCACGGACGGAGGAGCCTGATAGGCTACAGTCTGTGGGGTCGCAAAGAGTCGGACATGACAAAGTGACTTCACTTTCACTTTCTTTCTTTCTCGTGCACCAGCCATGGGAATGTAAATTGGTACAACCACAATAGAAAGCAGTACAGCAGTTCCTTAAATAACTAAAAATAAAGTCATCATATAACCTAGCAATCCTGTTTTTGACATATATCCAAGGACATGAAACAAATATTTTAGGGATATCTTCATTCCCTTGTTTATTGCAGTGTTGTTCACAATAGCCAGGACACAGAAATAACCTAAGTGTCTATCAATGACTGAATGGATAAAGGAGATGTGGCATATATCATATTCTATATACAACTGAATATTATTCATCCATGAGGAAGAAAAATCCAGCCATTTGTGACAAAATTAATGGCTTGGGGGATTTGGTTAAGTGAAGTCAGTCAGAGAAAGACAAATACTGTATGATATCATTTATATGTGGAATCTAAAAAAGCCAAACTCTTAAAAAAGGAGAATGATGGTTATCAAGGCCTAGGGGTACACAGTGAAGAAAATGGAGAGATACTGGTCATAGAACAGAAACTTCCACTTGGAAGATGAACAAGTTCTGGGGATCTAATGTACAGTGTTGTAATTATTGTTTAAATTATTATTAACAATAATGTATTACATAGTCAAAAATTTAAGAGAGTAGATCTTTAAAATTCTCACTACAGAAAAAGGAACAATAATTATGTGATATTATGGAAGTGTTAGTTAACACTACATAAGTAATATTTTGCCAACATATGTATATCAGATCAACATGTTGTACACCTTAAAGTTACACAATGTTATATATCAATTATATCACAATAAAGTAGGAAAAAATCCTGGTGGTTGATGTATATTAAATAGTAAATAATTTTATAACAGTTACAGAGTTAAAAGGACAAAATATAAAGTCAATTTTCCTAACTTATTAAGACAACAAAAGAAAATTAATTATTATTCACAACGCTAAAGATTTGCTTCCAACTGAAAACAAAAACAGAACATTCCCAATATATTTGACACTGCAACTATTACTTCTAGTCATCTCTAAACAAGGGAATAGATTTAACCTTCTATGATACAGTCTCTGAAGATAACACAGTGAGGACACAGAAATAGTTGAGAAAGAATAGAGTCCTGGGCCAAACAGCTGTAAAAATGAAAACTATCACATCTGTAAAAATGAAACTTACACTTTTCTCCTCAGGGTTGTTGCAAGAATTAAAGGAATCTGCATGGAGAAAGTTCAGGACACATAGTATACACTAGATCAATATTCAATTTTCAGTCTATGATTAATCTAGCATGTTTTGAAATTTTCTTATGTGCCAGGCAGTGGACTAGGTGCTTGAGAGTACCACTAAGCGCGCTTAAAGGAATACAATTTAAGTTGGTTCATTCATTTACCCAACAAATATAATTTTAGTTACTTCTATTTGTCAGAAACCATTCTGAGCACTTGTGATAAATCAGTGCACCAAAAAGATAATAATCTTTGTCCATTTGGAGTTTACATTATTGACAGAGCAGATAGAAATTACACAGTGTGCCAGAAGTTGTAAGTTTTAAGAAGGGAAAGGAACAAAAAAAAAAAGGAAAGGAAAAAAGAGTAAAGCAAAAAGTAAAAAGAAAGTTCAGCAGAGTATGGGGGAACCAAAAGAATGGAGTAGGGGAAGGGAGCTGAGATTTTTAATTGCATAGTCAGAGTAGGCATCATTTAGAAATGCCATTTGAACACAGACTTGAAGCAGGTGAAGGAATTAGTTATGCAAATATCTGAGGCAGAAGCCTTCCAGGAAGATGAACCTCCCTAAAGACGTGAGTGTTCCTGGAACATTCAAGAAATAGTAAAAGTGAATAGGGGAAAGAGAAATTGGAGATGATGTCAGAGAAATAATGTGACGGAGACCAGATTCAACTGAATCTTATCGGAAACTGTAACATAGTTTTTACTCTGAAAGCAATAGGCACACTTAGAGGATTTTGAGAAGAGATGTGGCACAATCTTACTCCCATCTGCTGAGTGTAGAAGGAGAAGAAGTAGATGAATTAAGTCCAGTTTTAAGAAACCAAGGCATAAATCCAGGAGAGATATGGTAATGGCTTGGACCAGGGAAGTAGCAGTCAAGATGCCAGGATGTAGTCAGCTTCTGAAAGTATTCTGAAGATGAAATCAACAGGAATTCCATAGGGAATGGATATAGGATATGAGAGAAAGAGAATACTCAAAAGTGATTCTAAAGCTTTTAGCCTGAGGATAAGTAAGACTAGAGTTATCCCCTAAGAAGTAAAATGGGGAAGGCAGGGGGTGGACCAGGTTGGTCAGGGAGAGGAAAATTCAGAAATGTAGTTTAGGGCATGTTAACTTTGAGTTCTCTTTGAGATATCAAAGGCAACATGTCAAATAAACAGTGGGACACATAAGTCTTTTGGAAATTATGACTATTTACATGGCATTTAAAGCCATGGGACTCAATGAATCACAAGAAGGTGATGAAGATAGAGGGAAAAAAAGAGAATCAGGGAATGGATCAGGGACAGTCATAAGTAATGAACTTTGGAAAGGCAGGGTAAAGAGAAAAGTGATGTGGAAGAGTGAATAGAAAAAGAACCAAGACCATGTCCTGTCCTGGAATCCAAGAGAAGGAAGTACATCAAGCGAAATGCAATGATGCATTATGTCCAATACTGCATTGTGCTCAGACACACACAAAGACAGAGACAAAGACAGAATGGACCACTGGACAATGTGGTGGCTCCTGTATTCCCATCAAGAATTGGCAAAACGGTGAGAGTGAAAGCTTGACTAAAAGAGAATGGGTAGAGAAAAATGGACATAGAATATAACAAACAGTCTTGACAAGTCATTTTGAAAAGGGGAGGACTGAAATGGAGAAGTAGTTGCTGAAGGAAGAAAAAAGATTTAACATATGAGCAATAATAAAATGTTTGCATGATCATACAGTAAGAAGCTAAAATTACTGGTGTAGGAGAGAGAGAAAAAAATTGCTGAAGTGGAGTCTTGTGTAGGTAAGAAGGAATAGGGTCTAGTGCACAGATGCATGGATTGTTTTAGGTAGAAGCAGAGGTAGCTAATTTAAGGTAACAGGTGGGAAGTAGGATATGTGGGTGCAGAGCTTGGTGGGGAAATGCATTTAGTGAGGAAAGTCTTGAAGGAAAAATATCTTCTGATTGTTTCAATTTTCTCAGGAAACAGCGTTGTCGACTAAGAGTCAACATGAAGTAGGGAGTATTGGTGGTTTGAGAAGAAAAGAAAGGGCATGAAATCCAAGTCCAGGAAACTGGGATATGAGTGGTCTAGGGAACGGTGGTATGATTGCTGGGCAGCATCAAGGGCCCACTTGGGTTTTGTGCTTGTGACCAGCTACACGGGTGCACACATGGAGTAAGGGGAGAGTTGGATATAACTAGGAGGGGATTTCACCAGGAAATTAAAAAAAGAGCGAGGGAGAGTTTGTTAAGTGTGTATGTGTGTATGTAAGGAATGACCATAGAATTTATTTAAAAAAGGAAAGAGGACATTAAGAACAGTGAAAGTGTGATAAGACCAATGAGTTGGGGTTTAGTTGGGTTAAAATACTGTTCAAGCTGGGGTTCTATCCAAAGAAACATGTCTTGATCAATACGGAATTTTCTCTTCTATTTAATTCTCCCCCATTATCTCAATTATCTCCTTCTCAAATATCTGTTTCTTATTGCTGAAAATTTTAACTCTGCTTATTTTGCTTTTTTAACATCAAGAATGCAATTGATACATCCTAGGTAAATCCTTATATCCATCTACAAAATTTTAACTCTTATTTCAGCTGAATCTATTCTACTAAATCCATTTACTGAAGTTTAAAATGCTAGTTCTTATAATTTTCATTTATAAATTTCTATTTGGTTTCTTTTAAAATATACCTATTTTACTTAGTAGCATTTTTATTCCTTAACAGTTTATAATTTTAAATATGTTCATTTATATTTTATTATAGATTATTGTATTATCCCAAATTCCTGAGATGCTAGTTCTAATTATTTTTTGTTATGTCTGGTGAATATCTCTTATGGTGGTTTATTTCTCATGTAGTTTACAATTTTTTATTATGAGTTTATCTTAAGATTCTTTTCCTTACATATTTAAAATTTGAGAAAATGATTTTACAAACATTTACAATGATTTAGGTTTACAGTGATTTAGCACTTTTACAATTCCATCTGCCAAGCACTTGAGATGTCACTGACCTGATACTGATCTCTGTGTTAATTTATACAATGAGGAATTCCTTCCCACAGAACGGTATATATCCAGAAGCTAAAGTGACTTGATTTACTAGTCACACACAGTCCTAGAGTTAAGTCTTTCTAAAAGACTCTTTCCTCCCCCTAAAAGACAGGACAGAAACAAGTTTCTTTGAATTCCTGTATCAGCAGATTACATTCTCTAATTCTCATTTCAGTAAGGGTACAACTCCTTAAGGCTCTATGCTGTACACAGGGATTCTGAATTTCAACTCTCCATATTACAAAGGTCAAGATTGCAGCCTCATGCATGCACAGGAATTTGGATCATTTTTCAAATGATCTCTTATCATAAATTCTATTTTTTCATGATATTATAACCAATCTACTATCCTTCCTATAAGCCTAATAGGAAGTGTTGTTCACTTATCACTCTCCCATAAATATCATCCAACACAAGATATAGCACAGTATAATTATGCAATCACATGATTGCATAATTATTTGCTAATACTACCAAGACATGCTCATGCTGGAAGCATTTTATAATCCCAACTGCTCCTAGATATCAATATAAGACTTAGTCATTCAAAACTATAAATATAATTCAAACAATTCAAAGCACTTCTTGAGGGTGGTTGATTCCTAAGACCATTTTATTCTAGTACAAAATTATTTTTTAGCAAGTAGACACAAAAAGATAACAAAAATTATGTTTACTTAACCTCAAAAATCTTTAATATGTTCTATAGAACAGTCTTATGGACTCTGTGGGAGAGGGAGAGGGTGGGAAGATTTGAGAGAATGGCATTGAAACATGTAAAATATCATGTATGAAACGAGATGCCAGTCCAGGTTCGATGCACAATACTGGATGCTTGGGGCTAGTGCACTGGGACAACCCAGAGGGATGGTATGGGGAGGGAGGAGGGAGGAGGGTTCAGGATGGGGAACACATGTATACCTGTGGTGGATTCATTTTGATATTTGGCAAAACTAATACAATTATGTAAAGTTTAAAAATTAAATAAAATTTAAAAAAAACAACAAAAAAAGAAAAAAATAATAATAATATATTCTAATAGATAAAATGTATTTAAATTTACCTTTGATTCTTAAACCTTTTTTCCAAAAATTCCTACAAATAACAAAGGTCCTTATATGATAGAAATGTTTTCTTTCTAAATTATTAATGTAGTTAGTAACTATATTTTCTTCCAAATAAAAGCCTTGATTTAAAAATTTAATGTCATATCACTGGTAAAAATTTACATTTTTGATTTGCCAAGTCCACCTCCATCTCTGCTTTCACCCACCTCGAATTTCTCTAACCCCAATACAGTAAGGTGGAGATTACACTAATGTGTGACTATTATAGGGAGATAAGTGAATAGCTTTTACTTTTGAATTTTAATATGATTTCACTTCATGTTCTTGATGCAAGCCATCTTTTCCTACTTAGAAATAATACCTCAGTAGGCATATAGCCAATGTTATTTATCATGAAATGTATATCCACTTTTAATGCTCTTAAAATAAATATAATATGAAATTACATTTTGATGATTAGAAGCTTATTTGCCTTCATTGGAATGATGATCTTTCTTCTTGTTTGAATCCTAAAGCAAGACCTTTTCCAACATAGCAAATAATTTTTCATAAATCTTACTTTTGCTATAATTAAACACTAGAGAAGATCATAGTAAACTTCTAGACATGAGACATGTGAAGTAGGTACAGGCAAAACTACAAATCTGCAGTATTTTAAAATACAAAATCTATATTAAAACCATTTGAATTATTTTCCACTTGTTTGCAACCATTATCAGTATTTATAGCACACTGAGCAAAATGCATTAATGATTAATAGAGCAAGCAGTTATACAAGTAGGGGAAGTAGTGCTTTTTTAACCACAGGAAGCATCTGAAAGTGATCTGCAGTTGATATTAAAAGTATGTGTGAATTTTGTTACAAAAGTTTGGTTTTTTTTTTAACAGAAGTTTTAGAAGACCTCGATGTGTACCTTCTAGCATATTTGCTTAGAGCAGGAATCTGAAAAATATTCTAAGCCTTACCTTGTGCTTCCTATGACTTACTAGAAAATTACATTTTAAAATAAGTATTTCTCAAAGGGAAATACTTAAAACCAGACAGAATATAATCCCTTGAAAGGACCCTGAGCTGAGAAGTGATGGCACATATGGAACTGAGCAGAGCCCCATGGGCCTTCCAAGACAGTCCTCTCCCACCCCATGTCCTTCACCTGCCTCCTGTCTGTGGAAAAACTCCAACCAAAGAATAAATTTAATTACAGAAGTAAGAAAATACAGAAAGAAAGGAAAACAGTCAAAGAAATACAAAGTAATAACACTTTAGCCATTAAACGAAGTCAAGGAAGGATCTTTAGATCCTTCTCAAATGCTATGGACAATTTTCTGAGCCCTACCCTTTGAGATGTTTTGCAGATACTGAAAGCCCCACCAGGTGGGAAACGCTGACTGTATACTGACCACAAGTGTATAGAGCCCAGATGAGTTGGAACCAGAAAGACTAGCTGATCAAAGATTTATGCCTCAGGTCACAGCGAGACATGACGGCTACTTTGAGCCATGTGATCAAGACAATCATCTCTGAAAATAGAAGATTACCCCGTCCCCAACAGGTAACCCTTTCTTTTTTCCCTTTATAATCTCTGAGCAAAACCTGGGGAGATGGGGGGTTGGTTTTTTGCAACAAGAGTTATTCAGGAAAAGATGGAGACAAATAAACATCAAGTTCTGAAATGGATAAGGTTTAAGAGTCCACCTTCTCCACAGGATTGACAGTTTCCTCAATAGTTATCTTTCCTTTTACCAACACTTGTGTCTCAGTGTTAGATTCTTGAAGCTAAGTTTGGTAACACTGGGTTTGCCACTGTACAGTTAGCATTTTCCAGTTTCCAGTTTCCAGTTAGAACATCTAGTGCCAAGCATTGCCCACGGCAATGAGTGTTAGTAGAACTGAACTTGAACTACTGTTTCAATCCAAATCATCAATTATCCCAAGTATGCCCTCAAAGTGCCCATGCTGCTGGTCAGGAAAAGATGGAGACAAATAAACATCAGGTTCTGAAATGGATGGATAAAGGTTAAGAGTTCCACAGGTAGCAAAAATAATCTAAAATTTTTTAATAACAAAAGAATAAAAGCAAACCCAAATAAAATCTAAATTCTACCTTAATATTTTAATAACTGCAGATTTGAGGCTAGATAATGATATTCTCATTTATAAAGCTTAGAAGCCGATGTGATAGCTATGAGACTATCTATATGTGACTCCCATGAAGCAGGGGTGAAATTTGCTATATAGGGTTGTCCAAGGTCAGCCCTAAGGGAAGTTATCTATGTTTGTGCTGTGCTGTGCTCAGCAGTGTCCGACTCTTTGTGACTCCATGGTCTGCAGCCCACCAGGCTCCTCTGTCCATGGGATTCTCCAGGCAAGAATCCCGGAGTGGGATGCCATTTTCTTTTCTGGGGGTCTTCCTGACCCAGAGATCAAACCCGTATCTCTCAAGACTCCTACCTACTTTGCAAGTGGATTCTTTACCACTGAGCCACCTGGGAAGCCCCATCTGTGTCTCAGTTCACTTCAGTTCAGTTCATTTCAGTTGCTCAGTGGTATCCGACTCTTTGCGACCCCATGAACTGCAGCACGCCAGGCCTCCCTGTCCATCACCAATCCCGGAGTTCACTCAAAACTCACGTCCATCGAGTCGGTGATGCCATCCAGCCATCTCATCCTCTGTCGTCCCCTTCTCCTCCTGCCCCCAATCCCTCCCAGCATCAGAGTCTTTTCCAATGACTCAACTCTTCACATGAGGTGGCCAAAGTACTGGAGTTTCAGCTTTAGCATCATTCCTTCCAAAGAACACCCAGGACTGGATCTCCTTCAGAATGGACTGGTTGGATCTCCTTGCAGTCCAAGGGACTCTCAAGAGTCTTCTCCAACACCACACTTCAAAAGCATCAATTCTTCGGTGCTCAGCTTTCTTCACAGTCCAACTCTCATATCCATACATGACTACTGGAAAAACCATAGCCTTGACTAGACAGACCTTTGTTGGCAAAGTAATGTCTCTGCTTTTGAATATGCTATCTAGGTTGGTCATAACTTTCCTTCCAAGGAGTAAGCGTCTTTTAATTTCATGGCTGCAATCACCATCTGCAGTGATTTTGGAGCCCCCAAAAATAAAGTCTGACACTGTTTCCACTGTTTACCCATCTATTCCCCATCAAGTGATGGGACCAGATGCCATGATCTTCGTTTTCTGAATGTTGAGCTTTAAGTCAACTTTTTCACTCTCCTCTTTCACTTTCATCAAGAGGCTTTTTACTTCCTCTTCACTTTCTGCCATAAGGGTGGTGTCATCTGCATATGTGAGGTTATTGATATTTCTCCCAGCAATCTTGATTCCAGCTTGTGTTTCTTCCAGCCCAGCGTTTCTCATGATGTACTCTGCATAGAAGTTAAATAAGCAGGGTGACAATAAACAGCCTTGACGGACTCCTTTTCCTATTTGGAACCAGTCTGTTGTTCCATGTCCAGTTCTAACTGTTGCTTCCTGCATATAGGTTTCTCAAGAGGCAAGTCAGGGGGTCTGGTATTCCCATGTCTTTCAGAATTTTCCACAGTTTATTCTGATCCACACAGTCAAAGGCTTTGGCATAGTCAATAAAGCAGAAATAGATGTTTTTCTGAAACTCTCTTGCTTTTTTGATGATCCAGTGGATCTTGGCAATTTGATGTCTGGTTTCTCTGCCTTTTCTAAAACCAGCTTGAACATCTGGAAGTTCACGGTTCACGTACTGCTGAAGCCTGGCTTGGAGAATTTTGAGCATTACTTTACTAGCGTGTGTGATGAGTGCAACTGTGCGGTGGTTTACTGCCACCTAAATGCCTGCTCCTGTTCCATGGCCTGTCAGGCTCATAGTACAACCCCAACCAGGTCTTGAAATAAGGAAGTAATGTCCTATTCAGGCAATTCTAAACCAAACTCAGTTAATGTTACCCAAGAAAGCAGCTATTTCAGAGGCTTCATTGTAAAGGATGGGACTCTCATCATGCCTCTGCCTTCTCAAGACTTCACATTCCTGTCCCATGGCTAGATGTAAAATTTTCACCATCTTCCAGATCATCTCTGTGTGGTAGTACAAGTTAGTATGTAAATGCATAACATCAAAACCCAAATTCATTATCCTTACTTTTTCTGCCACAAGGGAAATACATACAACACCCTCATGTTTCAGTCAGGTTGGATTATTTACCATTCTCTTTAATTTCCCTATATAACGTCTTCACTATGTCTTAGCAATATTTGCATGCCTAACCTTTGTGCTTAGAATAAACAACTTTATATTTTTATTTATTTATACCTAGATCACTCTTAAAGAAGTAATTAACTATCATATCCCCTTAAAATCATTTTCTCTGGGCTCTGAGTTCCTTGTGGACAGAAATTGTGACTTTTGGCTTATTGTGAATCTCAGGTTGTAACACAGCACCTCGCACTAGATAGGTACTCATATACCTGTTCCATTCACTTTCCCACTTTTCTTCATTTTTCATTTTGATGTTTATAATAGTTTGAGTACAAGCACATTTCCATCCTACATTCCATGAGGTATAAACTATATGCCTTTGTTTACATCTCAATCCCTTCCATGGACTGTTCTTGGTAGGTGTGTGCTGTACTGTGCTTAGTCGCTCAGTTGTGTCAGAGTCTTTGAGACTCCATGGACTCTAACCTGCCAGGCTCTTCTGTCCATGGGGATTTTCCAGGCAAGAATACTGGAGTGAGTTTCCATGCCCTCCTCAAGGGGATCTTCCCAACCCAAGGGTTGAATCCAGGTCTCTTTTTTTTCCCCTCAAGATATTGAAATAGTAGGATGCATCCTGTGCCCAGGAGGTGAAAAAAAGGAAAGCCAGGGCATGAGATGATGTTCAGGGTCAACAGACCACATGTATAGTCTGTTTTATTAGCTAGGAGGAATGGAGTTGCAAGATAGTATGTGACCATCCATATCATTCATGGGCAGAGAGTAGAATGACATACCTCATCAAAGGGTGTAAGGAGAATACTAAGAAACAGAGCATCTCCATAGTTCTTTTATTGGTTTTCTTGGGTGCTTTGTCAAGACCCCTGAGAAAACTGAACACTGTATATGCTATGCCACTGTAACATGAACACTAAAAGAAAATACTTCACAAAATTTACACCCCTGCACACACACACACACACACACACACACACACACAGAGTCAACATCAGTATACCTGGTACATGCCATTCAGATATGTTCACACTAGATGTAAACTGTGTTACTGCTATGAAAGACTGAACCCTGTCAGTCAGTATTCAAGCCTTGCCTCTGATTCTAATTATGTGGCTCTGGGAAATTTTACTTACTCTCTCAGCCACAACTGTTTTTCTTTAAATAATGAGATAGGTAAATGCTAAAAATCTGAGTTCCTAAAAAATTTTCATGTAACTAGAATTGTATGGAACTTAAATCTCTTTCTAGATTCCACATGTGAAAGGAATTAATTTTTTTCTTAGTGGTTCGAACCCTTCTGTAAGATCATTCCCCATTGCTTTCACAACCTCTGACACAGCACAACCACCACTTTACAAGAAAAAAAGAAAAAACGATGCGTAAGATAGAAACATCCTGATGCACCTGCCACCTCCACCACCAGCATGACACACATACATACAAATGCACTTTCAAAAGAGGAAGGAATCAGATATTTAAAAATGATCTTACAAAAATAATTTTTAAACATATTAAAATTCCATTATAAATTCACCTAAATGACGACTGGGACTTTTAAATTGTTTTCTTCCTGTTAATTGGATAATAATACCAAGAGAATTTAGGGGAAA
Organism: Bos javanicus; assembly: GCF_032452875.1. Taxonomy (NCBI): domain Eukaryota; kingdom Metazoa; phylum Chordata; class Mammalia; order Artiodactyla; family Bovidae; genus Bos; species Bos javanicus. The sequence continues at coordinate 31,098,461 of NC_083869.1, forward strand.
GCATGAGAAGCAGCAGAAAAGCAAGGCTGTGGCATGCAATTTCTAGCTCCTGAGTCATTCCACTCTTCAGCACAGCTAATGTCACATGACGAAAAATAATTTTAAATGTGAGCATCTTATACAACATCAACTATTTTAAATGGCCACAGTCCTATCCTCACAAATCTACCACAATCTAAGAAAAATTCATTTTCTCAGTAATTAATTTGTTTTCAGTGTCCTCCTCACAACCACACTGGAAGAAGGGCAGGGTCTGTACCATCATTCCAAGTCTACTAAACACATTACATAAATCTTCCACTCATGTGGGAGAAATGACTTACATATTTTTCATAAATGGGAAGAAAAAAAGCATAAATAACCCATATCATCATTACTGGTAAGAACTGCTCAGAAGGCCTTTGGGCTCAGGATGTGGACGTGCCTCGGAGGCTGCTATCAAAAGGCTCAGCCCTGGGCTTTGGAAAAGCCTGCTGCCATGTTAATCTGCTTCATTACATTTCTACAATTTGTTCACCACATTAAGGAGCAGTATTTCCCTCCTGAAAGGAAGATCCATCCTTCACTTTGAAAGCTTTATCATCAAAAGGTACACAAACATAGCCACAGAAATAGATCAGAAAGCCAAATAAATACTAAAATACAGCATGCTAAAGTCAGAGCTCATTTCAGGCTAGGAAGATTTAAAGATACAGAATAGCTAGAATTACAGCTTTTGAATCTCCTAGATCAAAATCCAAGCTCACAAAGCACACATTTTAAATGTTACCATTAACATAAATAACAATTCATTGGTAGGTCAAAGATAGAATCATTCTGGCTTACCTGAAATAAAGGGAATTGTAAGTCATAGCTCAGAATCCACATATGTGTTAAATATAATATTCTCCAATGCAGTTATTCAGAATTTTGGCTACAGTAGAAACTAAAATCTCACACGTGCTCCATCCTCACTGAAGAAGAAAAAACAAAAAGGACGACTGCAGCATCCTCTCTGTTTCTGCCTTAGCTTTCTGTTCTGACATATACTCTATGGTACCCACTGTCTGTTAGAAAGCAGCATGCTAAACTGAAATAAATAAATAAATAAATGTAAGGCCGCATCTTACATGTCAGCTCCATCTCCTGGCCAAAAGGGGAATCATTTTCATTAAAGATCCCTTGGCAATGCCACATCTAGCAAGTTTGATGTGGTGTATAGCCCATAACTCCACTGTATTTGAAATTGACTACCTTAATTAACTGCAAAGTAAATATTTAAGAAGCATTAGAGTATGAATTTTTAAAATTTGTGGTTCACTTTGGGATTTAGCTCAATTTTCTTACATTGTATTTAAACTAACTGAAACTTGTCATCGCATTATTAAAATTTTAATGCTTACCTTAACTTTATTTGCCATAGCAAAAATAATATGTATCTCCTACAAAATAATTTTAGATGTCAAATTGATTTTTATTGAAAACTTCTTTGTGGAGATGTCATATAAGTTTTTGCTACTAGAGAAATTCTGCATTATGTTATTTTGTTAATGTTATCTGG